>NW_027176483.1:4843649-5141149 GCF_023349555.1 Cebidichthys violaceus
CACCATGCCTAACATTCTGCCTCGGCTGGCCAAACCCCGGCGCACCACTGAAGTCCTTCCAGTTTCTAGCTAGGAATTCTCTCCCTGTCTGGGGGGAAAAGTCCCCAATAATATGACCTATATAACCCCCAGCTTTCCTTCGCCCGCCCTACCGCACCTCTGCAGCGCTCCTGACAACACATTAGCAGCACTCTCCCCTCGCATAGCCGGTCCTCGGTGGGGTTTCTCTGGCTGGCTGGAACTAGAACGTGAAACTGAGCAGCTCAGACGGATCTTTGGATCCGATCAGTGCCGGTTTGTTCTGTTGCTCTTGGATGCTGAGCTTTCCTCCGGTCCCAGGGAGGGATGAGGCACGGTGAGCCACAGACATATGGCTGAGGGAAACCTCGTAAAGGCCAAAAGGGCACAAGGGGTCAACCTAACCTCCTGGCCTCTGGTTGATTTATAATCCCGTGGGGTGATGTCGCCCTGCTCAGACCGAACAGAGGAGGGGTCAAAGGGCTTACTGTATCTGTTGTGAAAGGTTGCATAGAAACCCATTTTTTTTAAGTTAGGGATAAGTGGATGCAGAGGGCCCTGAAAAACAAAGCTTTAACTACTGTAGGTCCATTTAAGATGAGGAACTTAACCACTGCTGCATTTCCCACAAGCATGTAGTCAATACTGAAGTGACGATAGGGCTTAACAGAGATTGTTGTCATCTAAGAGGTGCTGTTAGGCTCAACATGGATAGCTGTGTCTCATGTCTCTTGTTACCTAAGCTTGACCATGGTAGACCTGCTTTCACACCAAACTGCCGACACACAGACATTCACGTAAGCCAACAATAATTCTACAATACAAACTGAATGTTTTTCTTCCAAGCAACTCCTCTTCAGTTCCTGTATGAGCTGGGTATTCTTTTGCTTGGAAGCACATTACTACTTAACACTAGTAGGATCACAGGTGTGTGTTTATTGGATGTTTTAGGATGGCTTTGAGCCAGCCCGTCAGAATAAACTGGAGCAGTGTATCTTAGGCTTGAAGACCAAAAATGGTAAGGTCAACTTTTCTATGGTATAGAGGTGCATGGGAGGGCAAGGAGCTGCACCAACTGTCCCCCAGGCAACTGCTGGCCTCAGCTATTTAGGGACAACTCCTGACAGAGTGGCTGGCATCAGCTGCTGCTGACATTGTTTGTCACAATCCTGGTTGATGCGATACACACACACACACACACACACACACACACACACACACACACACACACACACACACACACACACACACACACACACACACACACCTGTTGACCCATATCTACTTTCATATAGCACTGCTGGCTCTCTATGCCTGGGCCTCTCTAGACAGGTGGCCTCCAAGCACCCCCATGGTGGGCAGGCACGGCCTCACTGCCTGACAACTACCACCCGCTCACCAGCCACAGCCTCCCAGCTGAGCCTGTTCGGCAGCTTTTTTGACACGGGAGCAACAATAATTACTGGTCTCCTGGATTTCCAGCCTAACAACATTCGTGCTACATATATGGCTTTGTTAATTTCTGAACTTGACACAGCTCCTTTGCTACATCTTCATTTTATGGCTTAATATGTAAAATGTTTAATTTCAAAATTAGATATCCACCAATAAAGAAAAACTCCTAGTCTTTTACAACAACTATTCATCATTTAATTATACATAATTCTATTTTATCATTACAATATTAAGTTATCTTAAAGCTGCAAATTCGAAAAGATTTTCCAGAAAATCTGCAAAGCCGATACGGTTACTTAATATTGTAATGATAAAATAGAATTATGTATATAAAATGCAAATGTTCGTTTCCATCCACGACTGTCATATGACTATTAGGAGTTAGGTCAGGAAGGTAAACACCTGTTGTTGCTTATTTTCTAGTCAGTTTTTATGGTATACCATGTATATGAGATTTGTATGGTTTACTATACCATGACTTTTTCTATAACACATAGAATACAATGACTTTTTATCACATAGTATACAGTGACTTTATATCACATAGTATATATCACATAGTATACAGTGACTTTATATCACATAGTATACAGTAACTTTATATCACATAGTATATATCACATAGTATACAGTGACTTTATATCATATAGTATACAATGACTTTATATCACATAGTATACAGTGACTTTATATCACATAGTATACAGTGACTTTATATCACATAGTATATATCACATAGTATACAGTGACCTTTTATCACATAGTATACAGTGACTTTATATCACATAGTACACAGTGACTTTTTATCACATAGTACACAGTGACTTTATATCACATAGTATACAGTGACTTTTTATCACATAGTACACAGTGACTTTATATCACATAGTATATATCACATAGTATACAGTGACTTTATATCACATAGTATATATCACATAGTATACAGTGACTTTTTATCACATATTATACTATGACTTTTTATATTATTGTTATATTATGAATTTTTACAGCTTACTATACAATTATTTTACAACATACTATACTATAACTGTTGATGGCATATTATGACCTTGATATGACAAACTGTATTACGATAACTGTATTATTTATGAATAATCGGACTCCTTTATGGCATACTACACTGACTTTTTTAATGACATAATAAACATTGAATTTTATGACATACTATATTATTAATTTTTATGGCATACTATACCATGACATTTTTAAGGATATTCTATACTATGACTTTTTTACAAAATAATATACCAGGCCTTTTTATGGCATAATAGATACTATACCTTTTTTACGAGATACGATACAATAACGTTTTGTTTGACATATTATACTATGGCTTTTTTTAACAACATACTATATTATGGCATATTCAACAACATACTATACTATGGCTTTTTTAACAACATACTATATTATGGCATATTCAACAACATACTATACTATGGCTTTTTTAACAACATACTATATTATGGCATATTTAACAACATACTATACCATGGCTTTTTTAACAACATACTATACTATGGCTTTTTTAACAACATACTATACCATGGCTTTTTTAACAACATACTATACTATGGCTTTTTTAACAACATACTATACTATGGCTTTTTTAACAACATACTATACTATGGCTTTTTTAACAACATACTATACCATGGCTTTTTTAACAACATACTATACCATGGCTTTTTTAACAACATACTATACTATGGCTTTTTTAACAACATACTATACCATGGCTTTTTTAACAACATACTATACCATGGCTTTTTTAACAACATACTATACTATGGCTTTTTTACAATATACTATACCATGACTTTTTATGACATATGACATATTATGGTATGACTCTACCATGGCTTTATAAGACTTTTGTGACATTCTATTTGAAGGCTTTTTCAACTTTTTACTTCACACTTTATGACATATGTATGTCATATTTTATTTCTTATAACTTTTTATAGATAACTATATATATGCATTTTATATCTTTTTTTATTATATACTATACTACAATAACATTTTTACAATAAAATGTTTTTATTTCTTTGTGACATAGTATACTAAGACTTTTCATGACTTTATTGACATAGTATACTATGGCTTTTTATGACTTTTATTGAAAAACATTACTACGGGTA
Organism: Cebidichthys violaceus; assembly: GCF_023349555.1. Taxonomy (NCBI): domain Eukaryota; kingdom Metazoa; phylum Chordata; class Actinopteri; order Perciformes; family Stichaeidae; genus Cebidichthys; species Cebidichthys violaceus. The sequence goes on from NW_027176483.1 coordinate 4,847,291, forward strand.
TTTCATGACATACTTTGAGCTTTTTATGACATAACATACTATCACTTTTTTATGACTTTTTATGACATTATGCCATAACTTTTTATGACTTTTCATGACATACTATAATAACACTTTTTAACGTTTTTTTTTATGACTTGTTTTGACAAACTATACCAATGGCACACTATACTATGGCCTTTTTATTTTTATTATGACATACTATACTATGCCATGACATTTCTATGATTTACTATAACTTTTTTCTCTAAAAAAATAAATTAGACATGCTATACGGCTTCTCCACTGACTTTTTTCTACATGCTATATTATGGCTTTTTAAATATGTACTGTAGGGGTGGAGGGGTGTTAGTATACTTTAATCTCCTGAACAGTGTTTCTATCGTTCTATTGTAATGTGTATAACATAAATTAAGATTGTGCAAATGCTTGACATTAGTACAGTAGAAATGTATTTGAATGTATATGTTGTGGTTCTTGTAATTTTGATGTCAGCTGAGGAGCAGGGTTCCCTATACAGTGGTGGTGAATGAGGTCTTTCCCAGCAGCTAGGACCGCACTATGCCTGTGGTCCACCATATGTTATGTAAAGAAGAAGAAGATGATTGTCCTGTTTGTTAGTGTTCATTGTGTGTGGAATAAACACTTGGTTAGTCTGCAACAAAGACCTGTCTCACGCCTCCTGATTTCAATGTCCAGCCTTTAGACATGCATCCTAACACATAGTATAATAACACAAATGTATGACATGCAATACTAAAACCTTAATGAAAAACAATAATATGACTGTTTTCATGCCATAATATACAAAAGCATTTTGAAGACAATCTATACTTGGAGTTACATGAGCAGAAATGGCTTACTATAGCATGACTTATGTACCTTACCATACCATGGCTTTTTACGACATACTTTACAATGGCTTTTTTATTACATACTATACCACAACTTTTCATTGGCATATCATACTATGACAGTTTTATGACTTTTTTTATATTAAAAATATTTTTTGATTTTTTTTAATTTACTATAGGTATTTTATGACACACTATATTATGTTTTTAATTACTTTTTATGACTATTTATGGCTTTAACTTGATTTTTTTTATATTATACTATGGCTGTTTTTACATACTATACTATGAGATTTTTATGACACATTATACTTTTTTTACTTTTTTGAGATACCTTTGACTTTTTTATTTTATTGACATACTATGACTTTGTATTGCCTTTTTGACATACTATACTATGGTTTTCTATGATGTACTATGCTATGGCTTTTTAATGATATACTATACAATGGATTTTTTAATGACTTTTTTGACATACTATACTATGACGTTCCCGTAATAATTTTAACATACCATACGATGGCTTTTTAATTTTTTTTGCTTTTTTGACATACAGTACATGCTACGACTTTTTATTGACTTTTTTGACATACTATACTACCAGATTCTTATAACAGAGTATGGCTTTTTTGACATATTATAATATGGCTTTTTATTTTTTTACTTTTTTGAGACATACTATCCTATGCCTTATTTTTTTGACATACTATACCATGGTTTTCTATGACATACTATACTTTGGATTTTTAATTATAATACAATGGCTTATTTATGACTTTTTATATTTTTTTGACATACTATACTATGATGTTCATATGATATTTTCAACATACCGATCTATCGACTTTTTATGACAATATATTATGACTTTTTTTTTTACATATTATACTATTGATTTTTTTATCACACTATATTGTTGCTCTTTTACAACTTTTTGGAGATATTATACTCTGACGTTTTTAACATACCATACAATGTTGTTTTTTTATGACATATTATACTAAGGTATTTTTTTAACTTTTTTTATCATACTATACTATGGTCTTTTTTGGCTTTTTGACTATCTTATAAACTTTTTCTTTTACTTTTCTTGACATACTATACGATGTCTTTTATGATGTACTATATCATCGCTTTTTAATGATATACTAGACAATGGCTTTTTTAGGACTTTTTCTGATTTTTATGACACACTATATTATGGCTTTTTTAATGAACAACTTTTTAGGACTTTCTCCTAGAATATGGATTTTATACAATTTTTTTACACTTTGACTTTTTATTTTTATTTATTTATTTTTCGTGCCATTTTTGACATGCTATGCTATGGCTTTTTATAACATACTTTACCGTGACTGTTTTATGACTTTTTTGAAGAACAATAGGATTTTCTATGACGTTTTTGACATCCTAAACTATAGCTTTTAATGTTATATACTATGCTATGATTTTTGAATGACTTTTCATTACATACATTAAAATGACTTTTCTATGATTTATTTTGACATATAATAATAATAATAATAATACAGTTTTGTTCATGATATACTACAGTATGGCCTTTTTTGACTTCTAATCAGAAGTCAGACTAATTTGAAAGATGAATTGGGCTATGGATTTAAAACTACATTCATTGATATATTTTTACACTTATGGGCAACAAGCTGTAGTCACAGCACTGACATTATGACCTTCTAACTGTGATGAGGTGAACGTGTTAGCACAGTGGTGTAATTACACATTGAACAGATTCAGAGCAAAATGAGCATTCAAGTGGACTTGTGTTTGCATCCAGCTGACAAGTCCGATATTCACTCCACTTGTAGCTTTGTTTTGTTCTCCACCAACTCCTGAGGGAAAGAAATATCTGTCCCTTTAGCTGCCAGATGCTCCATTATGTTCACCAGCTAGTCGTTAACTTTGTCTGTGTGCGGTCTAGTGTTGGTCAGTTAGTGTACATTGGTTTTATCAGAGCTTTTTCACTGAAAACAGCTGCTGCGTCTGAAAACGATACTGCTGAGAGCAGTGCGAGTAACCTAAAACAGTTATGTTGACGGTCGTAAACCCAATGCAAAGAGTTAAAATACTCTGAAATGCCAAACAGAAGGAAATCGCAGAGTCAGGAGATAATTCTCTGTTGATTTGAGCTGTAATTCTTTTTTTTAATTAACATTAAATGATATGAGTCTGTAATGTGAAAAGGGTGCTATTCTTACCTGGCATTTCACTTACAGAGAACACATCAGGATGCAGGTCTTTTCTTTGCTTTATAAACCAAAACAACAATAAACCAACCCAATGGCAAGTCACTTAAAACCATTGGCCGGCAGCCTGAAACTTCACATAGTTGAACACCACCTGCCCAGTAAAAAAATAGCAGACAGTTGAAGTGCTCAAGTGAGTGGTAAGGACAGTGAAGAAACTCAGGAGTTGGGGAACCAAACTGGGATTTAGATTCAACAGAAACAGGATTTCATAGAACATATTGCTTTGATTCTGATGCACTTTATTCTAATACAACCAAATAACAAAAGGTCATGTTTTTGTGTCAGCTGGCTATTTTCATAATCTGATGTGTAAGATGTAAAAGATACAATAGGTCTGTGTTATTTCTATGTTCTACTAGCCTATTTTCAGCAGCATAAAGAAGTTCTGTTCTATTTTGAGCGTGGCTCAGGTGTCAGAATCAAAGATGATAATGGACGATCGACAAAGCTCAGTGAGTCAAGCCTTTCATGAACTCGCGGAGTCCAATCTCTGCATAGACTCTGAGAGACTGCTAGATTTCATTGTCCAGCGTATGTGACAGTGTGCCCCTTATATTCTCCTTTTAACTGCTTCCTCAGATTTTTTTTTAGCTTGTGCTTCTGTGTACTTCTGAGATCAAACTGCCTTTTGAAGTGGTAGTCTCTCTCTTCTCGCCGTCTAGTCTCGAGATGAAAGAGGAGCACGGGGTGACACAGAGTGGCCTCCGCAGACGGAGGTAGCCATAGGGTCTCTGTTTCTCCCCTCTCTCTCTCTATCTCCCTGCCAAAATCCCCTAGCAGTGATAGAAACCAGAGGAGGACAAAAGGCAGCGGAGCACTGCGGCCCTCCGGCCCATGTAGTCTCTCTGGCTAATTGAAAATGGCTTTGCTCTCCCCTTTGCTCTCTTCCCCTCACTTATGCTCCTGCTGTCCTCCTCCTGCCTCTCCCCCTTCTCTTTCTCCCCCCCCCCCCCCCCCCCCCCCCGCCTGTCCACCCCTCCCCCGGGGACAACCCTCCCTCCTTCCTCCCTCCTTCCTCCCCGCTCTCTCTCCTACTCTCTGCGCTGGACCGTGCTGATCTTGGGACATCCCCAGTATTTTTTGGCCTTTGAAGGCAAATATAATTGAGTGGTAATATGAGATGTATTCTCTTTTTCCTCTGCATGCCTCCCTCAATGGGTTCTGGAATATTAAAGTTCAAAGTAGGTGCGGTGAACGTGTTATTTTTCCTTACTCTTCCCCCTTCGTGGTGATTGCAGTGTGAAAGGAATTTAGTGAAATAAGGAGATTTTATTTGGATGGAAACTCCGGCCCATGGCTTACCTTGACCCTGCTCGGCTTGAGCTTGGAACAAACGGCCCCCGAAAATCTATAAGACAGGTTTCACCCTCCAACGAAAGCAAATTATGGAATAGATGAGCTGGTAATCAAATTTCTCCCAAGCCAAGAGAGCAAACCGGAGCATATTGAAATGGAGTTTTTTTATTATTTACAGAAGAGCTACAGTGCAGAGGGTGTGTGTCAATATCGTTTGCAATAATTTCCATCCATCTGTACACAACAGGAGCCTTGCTCTGTCTTTGTCATTGCTCCAACAAGCAAGACATGTTCCAGGTTGATCTTTCCACGAGGTAATAAATACGGTACAATAAGGCAATGTTTCTATTTACAACTCTTATAAAACTGTACAGGAGTGTCACAAAACTAGAGTGCCTTTGAAATACAACCACTTTATTCAATGTGAGAAAGATAATAGCTATTTTTTATTTTCTTTTCAACCACGGCAAAAATATGAAAATATACTGTATACTAGTGCAGAGAGAGAATGCCTCTCTTCTTTCCTCTTTCCTCGTTCACCCCTATTTAGTGTGAGCATCCGTCTCGTTGGGAGTGTGCATGCTATAATTATGGGAGGCCTTTCATACAGTAGCTACATAGTTGAGTTATTTTCTATTTTCTACTTCCTACATGCTCTCGGCGTCCCGTCAGATAAATACCATGAGTGTGGGAACAAGTGAGAGCATTGTCTTTTAATTTCAAACGTGTGCTCTCAGTGGTATCCTGATATTTCCAAACCTTTCGCACAGAATTAGTGCGCCTGCTCCTTAAAGCTTACTGTTTAAATTCTGCACATTTTCCAGTGTTTCTTTTCATTAGTCGCTCACAGTGAGTAATCTCCCCTTACCAGGAATTCAGCACTTAATTAGCTCTGCAGAGCAAAAATAATCAGAGCTTTAATGGGGCAAATTTATTTCAAATTGCACACAGCAGCGTGAGCTCCCTGAAGAGGGTAATAGAGGATATTAAGCAGGGTGGAGTGAGTAGTGGTGCTGCTAAGAGTGTTTGAGACTGATACATGCATGAAAACTTTTTCCTGTAACGCAGCACCAGCCCTGTCGTGGCAGTTTGCTTATTTTCATTAGCTTCAATGTAGCTGTAAATCAGCACCATGTTAGCCACTCACCCCAGACACATTTCTTTCTTTCGAAGTCAACAGATAATCGTCCCTTCCCTCCTTGTGTTATTCGATCACTACAAACAAACACCCACAGCAGCCTAAGTACAGTTAGTCCTGATGGATATGTGGCTATGGAAATAACCCTGTTGTGTACTGGGTGCGGATGGTGCCAAGATAATCAGAAGGATTTGAGGAATGCCTCGGCCATGGCTGGACTCTCACTTATTCTCTGTGTCTTTGGGGAACTGGGTGCTTTGATTGCATTACGACTTCATTACTGGGTTAGTTAGCTTTGGAATAATATTTGGAGTAGAGGAATGCAGCTCAATGACAGGCCACACATAAATTAACAGTATCTGACTAGTGTGATTATGAGGCTAATGTAGGGAAATGAATCCCATGTAGCCTGTCGCCGCTTGAATGACTGTGTCCTGCAGTGGAAGACTCAGGGCCCACAATGCTGGTGTAGAACACAATGATCGTCAGAAGGATGGGGTCAGTTTAGCCTTCTTTCTACACCACGAATCCCACTCTCAGTGGTACTCTTGGCCTCATGTCCTAGAGCAATGCAGCACCAAGTGGACAATTAAAAGTTGTTCTCTTCTCACTCTTCAAAAGTCAATGAGAACATTTTGGATTGCAAATGAAAAAGAGGGTTTTGGAGAATTGAGGAAAAATAATTTGCAGGCTGGACCACCGTGTCGGGGGGGCTAGGCTGGTCCTTTAATTCTCCTTTGGTGACGACGACACCGTCCGAGTTCGACCGCGGCTGCGACATCAGAGCTCCTCGTCGATGCTGGCACCCATGCGTTTCTGGATGGTCACCCTGCGGATCGAGGGCTTGGTTGTCAGCTCCGGCTTGGGCGGAAACTGCTCCATCAGGATCCGCAGGATCGAGTTCATATTCTGGTCCATCCGGTGAACCTGGATTTAACACGATGACAAAATACAGTCAGCTGAATGCCTCCGGGATAAACATTCTGCGCGTAAGTACAGTGCAGACCTGCATCACGAAACAAACAAAGCGAGTTTGCGCTTTTGTTTCGTATCCAGCTGCCTCTTTAATATTGTTGCAGTCCCAATGACAGAGCAGTACAGGGTATAATGACATGGTAGTCTGCCAGTCGCCGTCTACCTGCTAAAGCCACTCATTATAAAAGCTGTTGAGCCATATGATCCTTGAGTAGGCGGACAGACACTCACACTCACACTCACACACACGCACACACATACAGGTTGCTGTTTACATGCTTTCCCAACTGTAAACACAGGTGTGTCACCCAACAGAGACATCGCTGACAGGGCGCAGCCAGCTTAACCATGGTGTAATACAGATGAATGGCCCCACCTGAGCACTAGAGGTAAACAGATAGCAGACCGTCTGGTGACATTCAAATACAGAGAAGACATATGGCACATGTACACAGCGAGACATCCTCACAGCCACAGGGGGAAAAAAAAGGAGGTGCACAGACTTACTGCACACACTTTTGCATCTTCAAAGAGACCGTCTACATCCTCACAGCCTCGGCCTTGGTTTTACCTCTGCACTTATTTCTCTTTCCGTCCTGAGGTACTTAGACAGCACACACACACACACACACACACACACACACACACACACACACACACACACACACACACACACACACACACACACACACACACATCAATGATCCTCTGATGGCTCCAATGGCTTCAAGAAACCAGGTAAAATGATAAAGATGGTGCTTTGTAAATCAAAGACTAAACAGCAAAGCACATCAAAGAGCCATAACATCTCACGCACCGGGCAGAACAGACAGATTCAGAATCCTGTCTCCACTAGACGCTGATAGCGAACAACTCCGGCCAAACCGCGGTATTTCTGGCAGGGCACAGTCGGATAGTTAACATCAATGGCGTTTTCATAGACCTAAGGGTATGGCCCCTCTTTCTCCCCATCTTTTAGTGCGTGTGCCTGATGGACTTGACACTTTTACGGCAGAGCTAGACATTTAGCAGCTATTATTGTTGTTGAAATATGAGCCGTAATAGCAAGTGTAAATCGTAAATATCCCAGTGTGTCTCAGAAAAGAAAGAAAATCACATCACAGCATGCCAATGATCATATGTTATAAATAACTGATAAGATTCCAGACAAATAAATTAGTTTGTAGTTAAGCTTCTAGATCTCATTACTACAAAAATGTATGTTTTCTAGGGTTGTGTGCTTCTACAGTCAATGATAACACAGATCGTGAGCTTAAGGTGATGTCTAAGGTCAAGTACGCTGGCTGCTTGAAAGGCTGGACTACTACTTTCATGTAAACTCTGCCATAACTTAACTATTTGGTCAGAAATATACAGTATGACAGAAACAAGAATAGCTTGATTTTGACACTCACAGCTGAGGTTTCCTGCTATTTCGCCATCCACAGCGCTTTCCTCTGTGATTGTACCATGACCTAAATAGTTGTGCTAAGTAGACGAAGCACGCGCTGGGCCCGGATAAAGCTTAGAGAATAATAGGCTATCATAAACATGTTGGGCAGTAATCTACAGACTTATCAACATTCTCTCGTTGGGGCTTAAAATGGATCAGGAATTCCTCCTGTCGTGTTTTCTGAAAGCAGTGGCCCTGGGGACCCACATGAGGGACAAGAAAAAAACATTATTAGACAGGTGCGTTGCAAACACGCAAGTCTATTTTATGAATTGCCACTGATTATGTATATACAGTATGTGTGCTTTGTGGGGATGGATGTGGAGGAGGGATGCACATGTGTCATGTGTATGGCTGTTGTTGTGTGTTGGTAGAGAACATTTCCTTGTATGCGTTTCCAAGTTTGGCTGCAGGCGAAAGAGAGCAACAGCAGGTGAGAGCGGGGGAAGCAAGAGAGAAAGAAAATTTGAGTTTATAGATAGCAATGCCGTTTGTTCTGTCTGTTATGCAAATATCATTTTATGAGTCCTACAGTCAGTGTTGATGACTGCCTGCTTGTAACCACTGTTCCTCTTTGCTAACACACATACTGGGTTTGACACGCCGTACTATATGTTGTCACGATTTGTCGGGAATTAGCCATTAGCGCCGACGAATTTACTGAAGGGGTATTGTATAGCGAAGGTTTTTTTTTTTGTTATCTTGTTCACCCGGCATAGTGTGTAAATGCTGGAGTTGGGTGTCACCACTGCTGTGTCATATAAACGCATGTGATCCGGTGACAGGTGATGCTCCAGCTGTCCCCAACCCTCCCTCTGACCACGGACAACACATGGGACAGCCAAATGCGGGGCTGACTCAGTCACGAGATGTAGACAGTATTCCTGAATTAAAAGTCAGTTTGTGTCGGAGATCCCTTTCACTTCATTTTGTTTCTAATTTCTCAACTAAATAAATAAAATGTGAACCTAACCCAACCCAAGAAAGTATATTGTCTTTATCACCCGACAAAATACAGAAGATGTAATACAGCACACAAATACTGTATGTAAAAAAACTAGCATACAATTTATTTTTTTACTAAAGATAGGAAAGTATTTCTTGGACTCACTCTTAAAAAAAATTAAATATACAGTACATGTAGGGCTGCAACTGATAATTTAATGTGATTCATCAATTGTTTTTATTTAAATCCATTTATTGCTTAATCTATAAATTGTCCTCAGTGAAACCCCCCCTTACAATTTCCCAGAGATGTAGGCAACTGTTATAAAAAAGAGAAAAGTGGACAATCGTCACATCAATGTTGTATTAGTCTTTGAAATAATTCAAATATAAAATGGGTTTTATGGGCTGTGGGAACAAAAAAGGATATTGCACACAAAGTGAATTCACCAAGACAGCTTTAACAAGCAACATAGGTACATTAGCTACAGTACACTTGGTCTTTGAACTGTATTTCACGTACTTCCAATCATCACAGCGACTGGTGGAGACACGTACACGTCCAGAGACAACGGTGGGGAGGACACAGAGCTCCTGTTCACACAGGAACACCCTTCCTGCCCACCTTCCTGCCCTCCACCTGCGGCTGTTTGTTGTCTGCTACACTACAACAAACGCAGACGCACACAAGTAGACAAACACGCGTACAGTGTGTATGCAGCGGTGTTTGCGCTAGTCTGCCTGTCACCTAGCAAATAACAAATAAACAAGGAGCGTAATGAGGGAACACATCCACGTCAGAACATTAACTGTGGCCAGAGAGCTATAGGGAAGAGTGTAATAATGGAAAACTACTAAAGAGCTGAAGTGAGTCTTAGTGACACCTCTGAGTAAACGTAATTATGAGCCAAAATGTCACAAATCTAAGTTTGTCCTGCAAAGTGAACTAAATGTTAACAGCTGGTGTGGTGCTAAAAATAGAACATGTCTGATTTGTATACATTAGTTAAATGAATGCTAACCAAATACAGAATAAGATAAGATGAAATGAGACAAGACTATCTTTATTATCCCTGCGGGGCACTTTTTCGTAGACACTAAAGCTGCAGCACAAAGGGCAATAAAAGCATCAAGTATGTAAACGAGAACAGCAGCACACGTCAGTCACAAGTTTCCAGAAATGCATCCCACATGTCTGAATTCTGTGAACTGAAAATATAGTGTCTTAGTGTCTTGGGTTTGTATATTTCCCTCAGTGTACAGCAAACAACATGTAGACTTAATATTGAAAGTTATAGTGAACATATTCTCAATATACAGCCAGAAAATATACGTTTTCTTTTGAGACTTGAGAATTTAAAAGGAAGATCAGAATTAAAGAGGTCAAAGAGAAGAACGGAGAAGAACAGAGAAAAGAAAAACAGGAAGGAGGCATCTGCTTCACTATAAATGTCATTAATTCACACACAGTTATCCCGAGCTGGCCTGTGCCGATAGAGCGATTCACACTGCCATCTGTTGGAGAGTTATAAAGCCTGGAGAAAAGCTTGGTGCTCGGTATCGCTGCACGCTCTGATTCGTGCAATATTCTACCATCGCATAATTGCTGACAACTGGAGACATGTCATGCAAGAGAGAAATGAGATACTGGATGAGGTAGACTGAGGGAGTTTTGTGGTATTCTTGACATGTAATGAATAGTAGTTAGTTACTGTGAAGTGGTGCGGCTTATTTCGTCAGGGAAAACAAAGCCGGTATATAACGATGAGCAGCGCACTTTTGGCTGCAGATTGCCGTCCTTTGAACAGTCAATACACGGAGCACGCAGGCAAAGGAAAACACAGTGACACATCTACCTCCCCTTCTTTGACAGTTACCTTGAGGAGGACTAAGAGGAGGGAGTATAAGGAAAATACAAGGAGAATAGAGTAGAGGAGACAGAGGTGTGGGGCTGCCAAAAGGAAAGACTACCAGCTCCAGGAATGTCTTGGCATGTGTGTAAGACTAGGCCGCGCTATTCAACAAAACAAGATTCCTGTCATTGAAATGCTCTCAATCGCACGACACAATGGAGACATAGCTGGGACAGAAGGAGAGATAAGACGAGAGGAAAACAATCGCACAGGTCACCGTCCTCGCATGCTGTAGTGAATGTGTAATGTGTTTTCCCACCGCTCTGACCTCAAAAAAACCCGCTGCTTCAACCTGTGTAACATGAGAATTTTTTTTTTTCGCAGCATCGTTCTTTCTTTGTTATGGCTGTGTGCGCTTACATGGCACTAGCATGACTCACATAATGGGGATTCCAATTGGAAGGGAACCATTTAGTTCAACTGAGGCCTTTTGGGTGACAAAGCAAGGTATTAAATAACAGAAAATATCCTGTTACTGAAGTTACTTTGTTTTAAACAGTCAAAAGGAATCGTTTTTTACATCTAGCAAACCTGTCGAAAGCCTTTTCTCCCATAAGAAAACATTTGCAAAGCCTTTTTCTTTTTCAATATTTCTTTGTCACACCTATGGCAATCTATTAGTACATGTTTGGCCGGTTTTCAGTTCATTACAGTGTGTGGGTAGTTTAACAAGGAGCTTCTCTTATTCTTAGTGTTTGGTTTAATCCTGTATGTCGTGGATGATACAAACAAAATGAGTATCTGCTTTTAAAAACATTTCTCCACAGTGCCACTAGTGGTCAAAATAAATCAACTGGGTACCTGTAAAAGAAGACTTGGGCCCTAAAACTATCATTTTAAAAACAAATGCTTAGATAATTAAGTCACTAAGAGCGTATAATTAAAGGCTAATGCATAGTGAATGGGTAGAAACAACAAAAAGATGACTTTCTCGCGAACAGACACTTTGTTACCCCTTTACATTGCCTAAATAGGTGAAGGCATTCCATTCAAACTCAGAAGTTGGAGGCTCTCATTTCCTGTTTGTCGGCTGCTGTCTCGAACAGCCTGCAGGTTAAAGGTACTGTTGTGTTGTTTCAACTGGCAACAGGAAGCAGCAAATCAAAATCAAAATGCGGCACTGTGTGAATATAATTATCACAAAATGAAGCATTTTGTGTGTAAACATCCAGTAAAAGAAAGAGAGAGAGTTCGTTTCCAGTTCTAAAAGAATAAATGCAGCATTAGGGTCAGATCAGGTGAATCTCTCTGCCTCTCCACAGATCCGAGGCTCACCCGGACTGGCTGCTCTTTGTGTTTCACCTACACTCACTCACACACACATATGCGATCCAGCGTGTCGCTCGCAACACAATGGTCAATGCAGAAAAAGCAACAGAGGGTGTACACACTGGCCTCGCTGGTGGGCCAATAACAAGCTAGTATTACACAGAGGTCATCATTATCATCGCAGTGACAGTGACAGTGAGCTGCATGAATGGAGAATGGAGAGCAGGGATGAGGGGAGGGAGGGGAGGAAGGGAGAGGCCAGAAAGAGAGAGTGAAGGAAGAGGGAAATTAAATAAAATGTTTTTAAAAAAAGCCAGAACAAGAGGAAAATAAATAAAAAAAATTGAAAGCAGGAAAAAAAAGGACACTGCTGGCTTTTGTCTCCAGGAGTGGAGGGTTAACAATGACACACACACACACACACACACACACACACACACACACACACACACACACACACACACACACACACACACACACACACACACACACCCACCAGGAAAGTCAGCAGGCCACTGATGATGCTGATGGTGGTTTTTAAAAACACTACGTTGAGTGATAGCAGGCGACAAGCTATAACTCATCAAAGCTAATAAATTCAGCACAGCTGCACCCGGGTATATTTTTCAGAACTTCAGAAAAAGAGCAGCACACTCACACAGCACAATACCTTCACTTTACTCTAAGGGAAGAGTTCGTGAAGTTGTGAGCTTTTAGTTTGCAGAGCCAGCTGGACAGGACTTTGTTTTGGGCGGGCATCATTTGGGGCAGACTGTCTCTCCTTCAACTGACACGCATTCCCACGCTTAATTGGATGAATCCATCACTCCACTCGTCCTCGCTTCTGACTTTTTAATTGAGAAAGCATGGCAGAAAAAAGTATTTCATTTCTCTTAAACTGTCAGCAGTGACATGATACATTTAAGGAAAAGGATAGGCGATGATCGTCAGTGAGTCACGTCACTGCCACTCAGCTGCTGAGCTCACTTGATGCCCAGTGTACTGTAGATTTGACAAATTAAGGTCTTGTATCAGTAACTGAATTTGCTAGATTTAGGATGGCTACACTTTTTTTTTTAATTCTCCTGCAAGAATATGCCAGCATGTCAATTGACGGTTATTCACAATTTAACTCAGAACTTTCTCATTTCAGAGATTTTTCATGGAGCTTTTCGATAAAGATCTTGGTAATGACCGACATCTGTGACTCCCTGCGGTTTAATGAATTTACGGGAATATTAACCAACAGACCACCACTGTCATGTTCAGATGGAGGTGGGGATACAGACGCACACTGTACTGTATGTAATGAATGCACAAGACACAAACTGACCCCAATTCTTGCCCCGGTCCTCCTCTCACAGGCTTAAAAACAGCCCAAGATGACCAAAGAATCTTTCTCAAAATGAAATATATAACGTGGAAGAGAAACACAAACAGAAGTGCAGAGGTGTGAGATAGTTTTATGACAAGCATGTGTCGGCGGTTAAGAGAGGCCGGAGGAGGAGATTGATGGATGGAGGAGAGGAGAGGAGGACATTCAGACAAACTACAAAAGGCTCTGGTGACCACATTATTAACAGTTTGTTTTTCGCTGCCTTGTGAGAGTGCTGGCTCGTCTTCTGGGCTCATGAGGGGAGGAGAGGACGTTGTGTTCAGTTTCTGGGGCTGAACCATGATTAGGAAATGTGATAGCATCGCATTATTGATGCATTTGTGTCACCGAGTGCGGCTTTTAATGAAAGAGTCCGGGTAATTTCATTTCGGTTCCTGTGTGTGTGTGTGTGTGTTTGCGAGATTGCATGAATTTAAAGGAGTGGCAGGAATTATTAGTCGTGAGTTTGTATGATTCAGAGTTTGTATGATTCAGAGTTTGTGTGCGCAGTGTGTCTGCATGGGTTTTTAGTGTTTGAGTTCAGGCTTCCTGCTGTGGCCCTGATGTCAAATTCCTTGACTTTTCTAAGACAACTGAATAGGAGCACTAACATGACCTTAAAATCTTCTTCCTCTTTGGTTTCTAAAGGGCTGAACATTCTGGTTTCCATAAGAGCCGTTAAAAACCACCAGCTAACGCAATGAATGTGTGAAAATGTCAGTCTAGTATATTCATGTGAACCTTTCCAGAGAATGAATTGACTTTTCTTGTGCACCTCTCAGAAGCGTACAGAAATCCCTGTGTGTGTGTGTGTGTGTGTGTGTGTGTGTAGCGACACTTTGTTTGTGCAAACGAGGCCGTAAAGCAGCGTCCTCAAAGCGTACATCCGTATGAGGTGAACTGGGGTCACGCCGCGCAGGATGAGTGAGAACGAGAGAGAGGGCGGGCGAGAACGACCGGCCGCGTGAATAAGTCCTAAACCGAACGCGTCAGCTCGACTCAAATTCACCAGCCCGACGAGCAAACCGACCCGCTCCACCATCGGCCTCGGTGCCAGCTGGAAAGCAGAGCTAGCCCGGCTCGGATTCACCACGGGCCGGGCCGCTGCCAAGGAGAATGGATTCACTTTAACGCTGGCAGATACAATATGTTCTTTGTATTTGTAAAAGCAGAAGAAAGAGAGAGAGAGAGAGAGAGAGAGAGAGAGAAAGAGAGAGAGAGAGTAAGAAGAAATGAAAGGTGAGGCTGGACGGCGGCGGTGCAGACAGATTGGTTCTGGACTGAGAGGAGGAGGAGAAGGAGGAGGGAGTAAAAGAGGGAAATGGTGGTTATGTTTTAAAGAACAGGAAACCGAGCGAGAGCACCTGACGCACATGATAAGTATCAAGGGCCGCGCCACGTGCCGCTTAACTGCAGCCAAAGCTCTTTTCTGCAGGGGTGGCGGCGGTGATGGTGGTGGTGTGTTGAGGGGTGTGTGTACCGGCTAATCTCTCTTCTGAGTGGGTGCGCACTCAAAGCTGCTTTTGTTTCTGAAGGCTACTTTCATGAGGACGTACAATCCCCCGCGTCCTCCCCTCCTCCACTTCTCCACTTCTCTTTTCTTTCTGGCTTTTTATCTCTCCGTTGTTCAGAGCACACTCCTTCTCTCCGAAACACTGTGGGTGTTTTATTTGATTTACCGATCATTCTGTTTGGACATGGCTGTGAGAGAGAGAGAGAGAGAGAGTGAGAAAGTGTGTGTGTGTGTGTGTGTGTGTGTGTGTGTGTGTGTGTGTGTGTGTGTGTGCGCATCCCCATGTGGTAATGCATGCCTGTGTGTGTGTGTCCATGCGCATACGTACGTTTTGGGAAACACTGATGGTCTTTCATGTTGTAAGGAGGTAAAAAAAAAAAAAAAAAAAAAAAAAAGAGCCATAAATCGAAACAGCCAAGAGAGACCGTTGGGCGCGGGAGAGGCTTTGATGTTGTGTTGGAGGCGCATTAGCGTTTTTCACGTCGAGAGATGTGAGGCTCGGGGAAATGTTGCCGCAAACAAAATAAATGTGCAGCATAAACAAGCCGAAAGAGATGAATGAGGAGAAGGCTGCCGGGAGATGAAGCCGCTGTCAGCTCAGGCGACTACGGGGGTGAGGGAATGCTTTTAGGTTCCGCTCCCCCCGTGAATAGCTCAGGAATGTTTGGACGTACCATAAGAATATGTTGGCAGTTACAGTTAAAACATGATGGAAATATGAAATATCGAGCATTTATGTTGACTGGAACAGAAACACTTATGACATTTGCATATATAGAAAAACTGAAATATCACGTAAATCAAAGAGTAATCATTTTACTTATTGTGTCCTATTATTTAATAAATTCATGTTAACTTAAGAAGGGTCAAAGTTTGAAAAAGTCGAAACACACTTGGGCAGGGGGGGGCAGATAGGGTGGAGGGAATAAGCAGTTGCCTGATGGACCATTTGTCCTCAGAGACAGCTGGACATGATCTGCTCCTAACTGGTCCCCAGTGTGGTGGCCCTCATGAGGACAGAACACGGCGTCCCACACATTTTACCTCGCTTCTTTATGTTCACATAAGAAAAAAGAGTAGAACAAGAACAGGAACCGACTCAGAAAAAACACACACACACGTAAACGTAAATATATTTCTGGTTATTTAAGGCCGCTCCTCTTCTAGGAACTATTACAGCAAAGTCAATGAGGCCAAACACTAATAGTTTTTCATCCTGCGCTCTAATGTGGGAGGATGAATGGCCGTCACATGACTCAATCAGGACAGTCTGATTACATTCCCCTGTCTCCTAAGAGCTAATAAACTGGGACAAGGAAGTTAGCAAGCGGCAATGACTAAACAGGACAAAACTGTTGACTGCTCTGCCTTTGAATCTCTCAAACTCATCCACTGAGAAGAAGAAGAAAACAAAGACACACAGATACTGATATGCAGCAGGAGAGTGACACATGGAGCACCAGAGCAGGGTTTTTTTTTTTGTGTTTAAAGGCAATCTGTCAGTTGCTTTGTCCACACTACTGCATATTTGTGTGTGTGTGTGTGTGTGTGTGTGTGTGTGAGCATGTGTACGTGCACCTCGGCAAGAGATATTGCGTTTGCGTTTAGGGTGTGGCCTCGCATGGGGTTCACACAGGGGAGTCTTTATAAAATAAGAAAGTCCCCCTCCCCCTGCTTTCTCACTGCCAGCTGCCACAACCACCAAATGCCCCCCAAACCCTCAAACACACACACACACACACACACACACACACACACACACACACACATCCACACACACACACACCCCCCCCACCCACCCCGCTCCCGTGCCAGGCTGTGGTGGCAGCCAGCGTGGCATCGTCAGTCACCGGGGAGGTGCCATGTTACTACGGCCACTGCTGTAGGTCGGCCACACTGTGGCTTTGTTCTCGTCATCAATAGGCCAGTCAGCCTGATATTATAAATGACAAGGGGCGTGCCAGCACTTTGGTCTAGGTTCAGGGCGACTATTGAAATGGATACTAATGGCATCATGGCTTATGCACAGAAAATAATTTCTCCTCAACAACAAAGATGGTGCTGTTTGCTGAGGAACCATAACACCTACAGTACATATTGTATTTACAGTGTAAGCCTAGTAGCGCTGCAGCCAATAATCATTTTCATTACAGATTTGATTCTTTTTGGGGTGTTTTCTTATTATTTAGACTTAAACTGAAGTCTTTGAATTGCTTGTGTACAGCCGAAAAGTATTTTCAATTTACAATTATATAAAAATGAAAGCTAAAAGCGATTGTTTGCTAATGATGATGATCAATTTGTAATTCTATTTGGTTTTTTTTGATCGCATGAAATCATTTTACCAACAGTAAAAATAAGTTAAATTCCCAATATTTTCTAAATATATCATCTTAAAATCTAAATATGTTTAAACTGCAATAACAAATGATTTATGTTTGAGCTCTACGTTGAGGAGCAGTGCCAATAGACTACACATGCAGTATCAATAGTGTCTATGGCAAACGTCCCCTCAGGTATTACTTTATCCAAACTGTAAACCAGCTTAGACATGAGGGAGACACGACACTACACACGCGATGTAAACAAGGAGTTGTCTGGGTACAGTGGAGAGACTTGAAGATGATGTGCGTGCGTGTCTCAGACAGAGACAGTATCCACAATGCCCCCCCCCCCCCCGCCAGCTGTCTGCCCTGCCCAGACAGTGGCCCTGTGCCTGGTGCCACGGCCCCGACGCTGTGCCAGCTGATCCTTGGTCGCAGGAGTCAGCGTGACCCCAACCAACCCCCTTGCCCCTTTTAACCAGCATTAAAGCCTTTATTTCAGATAGAGAGCTTATTATACTGTATGACCACAGCTGGCCTCACACACGCAGACCGACAGGGAGGAGGAGACGGCATGGTAAAGCAGCGAGAGACGGAACGAGAACAAGAAGAGACATCTTGTCGCCCACTCGTCTGTTTCCAAATTTAGCATCTTTCCCCTCTTTCGCCTCTTGTTTTTGTTATGGTGCCGTTTTCCCTCAATCAAAGATGTGGACATGAGAAGTGTTGGTTGGGAGCCTCGCTCTGTACAGACGTTTGTTTGGCTTTTGGAGGAGTGATGTTTTGATGGCGTCTGCAAATGTCGGTGGGAAGCTGAGGAGGACGATTGCGCAGACCGGAGACGTCTGGCGGCCCGGTGACAGTGTTTAGAGACACGCGATTGGTCAGAGTGTCCGGGGAGAAACTGTGAAGAGGTCGGCGGGTCTAGGGAGCTCTCAGGAATGGACTCATGTAATGATGAATTATAAAGAGCAGAATGTTCTGAAAATCTGAATGAAACAGCTTCCTTGTGGCATTACCAAATGCAGCTGGAATGAGAGCCGGACTGACTGTTTCCCATTTACAGTGGACAGGGATGTCTGGTGTTATTCCAGAGCCAAATTTCATCAGGACTCCATCAGCTCTGCTTGATGACCCAACATTCTTTCCTGTAGACCAACACTGGGCCTGCCAGGCTCGGCAGACAAAACAAGACTTGAAACTGATAAGGCCAGATGAAACTATTCCACTCATTTGGCCAGTCACTGCAGCCTGCCTAACATCCTCTGCTCACTACCTCTGCCTTGAAGCTGCTACTGTATTTGAGTGCGTGTTGGTGTACTGAAATTGGTTAAAATAAGGATTGAATTAAGAAAAAACAAATCAAATTGCACAAATTTCTCTTGGTTTATAACGACAATGAACCTAGTTAACGTTGCACTATTTTTCAGCTTGTATTCCTTTCCATTTCCACAAGTCTGCACTCAATGTGTATAGAGCAATCACTGAAGTAGTTTCACAGTTAAAGAAAAAGTTTAAAGTTGATAATTATGAGGCAAGATCTTAGGCGTCCACAATGGACGTTGGAGGTGCTGCTAAAACACATTGTGCAGACTGCAGTTTTACTTGGTGCGGAAACTTACCAACCATAAAATACCATGTAAACAATAAGAAAAGCCCACATAAAATGTTGTAGATCAGTGCAGCCATCTGGTGTGTTTCCAGCATCTCAGGTATGCCAATAATGACCCAGGGAAGTGTGTTGGCCGCCAGCTTTACCTTGTTTTTAGCCCTCGCATTCCGTATGTGGTAACTCTTATCTGATCACCCCTGCACAAAGAGGGAGGAATTTAATCACAGAATCGGCAACTACTTTCATTTTAGCTTAATGGAGAGAGAGAGAGAAAGAGAGAGAGAGAGAGAAAGAGAGACAGAGACAGAGACAGAGAGAGAAAGAGAGAGAGAGACAGAGAGAGATAAACAGAGAGAGAGAGAAAGAGAGAGAGAGATAGAGAGAGATAAACAGAGAGAGACAGAGACAGAGAGAGAGAGAAAAAAGAGAAGAGAAGAGGAGAGAGAGAGAGAGAGAAAGAGAGAGAGACAGAGAGAGATAAACAGAGAGAGACAGAGACAGAGAGAGAGAGAAAAAAGAGAAGAGAAGAGGAGAGAGAGAGAGAGAGAGAGAGAGAGAGAGAGAGAGAGAGAGAGAGAGAAAAAGAGAAGGGAGAGAGAGAGATGCACAGCTGCCCGGGTACAATTGCCCTCACAGTACCTAGTCACTGTCATTCGAGAAGGCCAATTGCCTCTTGTCATCAGGGTAAAAGCGAGTAGTGGGGAAAGACACACATGTTAGCCCCCCTATACACACACACACACACACACACACACACGTAAAAATAGAGGACGAGCGAGCGGCTGCTGTGAATGGCCAATACATAGCTCATACCAGAGCTTTAACATCAGCATCAACAACACAGCCATTAATTTTGATTCATAGCACTGCCTCAGTTGGGATTTAAATAGATTGGAGAGCATGAATAAGACAATTCAGGCTTGGGTTTCACCAGAGACACAGGCTCTATGTGAAACACTTTTTTTTCTTTCTTTTTTTTTTTTTTTTTTTTTACAAAGGGGACTGGTGTGTAAAGCTTGTGTACATGTATGAACGTGTAAGCAGAAATTTCTGCACACGCTTGCCCACAAGACCACTCACTCACTTACTCACTCACACTCACGCTCACGCACGCACACACACACACACACACACACACACACACACACCCTTAAGCCAGCACACACACAGACATATGTACAGTACAAACACTGAACCACACGCCTTCTCGTCCACCTGTTGTTTCCCCGCAGCGATGTGGAGCCCTCCCTCGGCCCTCAAGCCTCCAGCTGCTGGGTTTGGGGCGACAGACACACATATGTACACAGACTAAACCCCCCCACGACAGACACACATATGTACACAGACTAAACCCCCCCACGACAGACACACATATGTACAGAGACTAAACCCCCCCACGACAGACACACATATGTACAGAGACTAAACCCCCCCACGACAGACACACATATGTACACAGACTAAACCCCCCCACGACAGACACACATATGTACACAGACTAAACCCCCCCACGACAGACACACATATGTACACAGACTAAACCCCCCCACGACAGACACACATATGTACACAGCCCCCCCCCCCCCCCTTCCTCATGCCAGCAGCAAACCAGAATGGATAGTATTTTTAGCTTGTAGTAAACAGAGAGGCAGGCTTTCATCAAACACAACCCCCTGCCCCTCGCTCTTGCTCTCTTGTTTTTTTTTCTGCTTCTCCATCTCACACGATCTCCTCTGTCACTGTCCTCCACCCTCCCCCCCCCCGTCAAAGGAAGCAGTCAGAACAGATCACAGTCCTCAATGAGATGACTGTTGATCTAGAGGCGGGGAGGAAATGTGGCCCTGTTCAGGAAGTGTCTGCAGGTAAATCTTTACAAGTGCTTTGCTGAATTAACTCTTTCTATTTTTAACAGCCGCACCACCGTGGCACACGCTGTGACCACGGTCTGCCGGAGAGCGTGAGAGACATAAAGGCACATTTTCTGCTGCTGGCACGGTTACGACAGGACACGCTGGAAATATACAGTGCGTGTGCCATGTGTAATACCTCTTTGCCCCCAACTGAGTCTATTTTGGGTTCAGTAAATAGAGAAAAAAAATAAAAAGGTTTGTGAGTAAATGCATGGAAAAGAGAAAGAGGAAAATTCAACTTCCACTTAGAGTGGAAAAAAAAAACCACTAGGTTGATGTTGTGCAATTTTCTCCCGGGTGTGCACATACAATGAGAAGGGAGGGGAAGCCACCCAAGTTGGGCAATGGTGGCTGAATGCCACTCCTCTTTGCCGATTGTTGTTTATAATAGAGGGAATAGCTCAGTGTCACACATCACGCCACTTGAGGTCACATTATCATGCCGCCCCAGGCATCATGACTCAGACAGAGCCAGCAGTACGAGGCTGATGCATTTCACTGTGATCCTTGCTAGATCAGACTCACCTCGCCATGCTTTTGTTGAGACCTCCAATGCTTTTCTGCAAACTTGGGATTAAATGTCAAAAGCCAAGATCTAACGCTCAAACATATACAAAAGTAAAAAGCCCCAATTCATCTTTCTATTTATATGTTTTACTGCAGCATATTTGACAAAAAAAAATTGACTCGAGTTATGCTTTGTCAAGGCGAAACTTATGAGCACAGAACAAAATGAAACCTCCCTAAACCAGACTGGAGGACACACCTTCAAATGTGCGTGCGACAATATATAGGGTGTAAAAAGGAGCAACAAAATCTCTGGCAACAGGTAATAACAGCCTTTTTTCCATAGGGTTGGGACACCCACAGTGTGCAATGCCATGAGCAACCACTATCAGAGTTTGTGATGCACGCACAGGATGAGTGATTTTCCATCCAACAGCACGGCACAGTAAGAGCCACGGTTTACTTGAATCACACGTTGGAGGTATACTGGTTCATCCTGTCGCCTGCAGCTTTTCATCCAAACTCCTGAATATGGTTGTTGCTTCTTTTACCATTCCTCCCTGCAATGTTAAAAACTGATAGACTGAAATTAAAAGTAGCTGCTTCAAAATAAAAACATCCATGTGGTTTGTCAATGGACAGATTCAAATGCAAAACGGGAGCAGCAGGAAGCGAATTAGAGCCTTGAATTAGAAGCAGAATAAAGTCCTGATACGAGTGTAGAACAGCAATAAAGTCTTCTCTCACGTCATGTATTTTTCGTGTTGTCATAGCAATATAAAAAAAAAAAACATTATTGCCATAAGGAAATCCTGCTCATTGAATAAAACAAGAGACATTAAATGAATTACAACCTGGGTTCAAACTGTACAGTAAAACCTCTGTAGTTTCACGTTATATGAGACGAAAGTGTCTTTGTGGAATATTAACTCGAGGTAACCAGAGGGCCAAAAGTCACAAAAAAGGGGAAGCAAGTGAATTTGCTGGACAATACAAGTCACATAATGGCCTTTTAGTGTAAATTTGAGTAGGCCAGTTACTTCCCGGCATGAGTAGGCAGGATTCCACTGGCCTCTACTTCCTCAAATTACAATTTTAAACAGGAGGTGACTAATGAGACTCATCCCACTTAAACCAGTGTGTGTGTGTGTGGGTGTGGGTGAATTCATGTGACTGAATACGTAGGTGTGTGTGTGTGTGTGTGTGTGTGGAGGTTCCTGATTCCTGAAACTCATACCTCTTTCTCTGACGGACACGCACACTGTCACACACAAGGCCCTGTCTGGTGACACAGCACTAATGGCAGCGAGGGTGTATTGTGAAAACAGTGAGCTGTATGCTTTGCTGGTTCTGAACAAGGCCGGTGGGTCTGAGCTCTGATCCTGATTAACCTCTCTGTAGCCAACCCCTAACATCCGGACCCCTCCTGGCAGCACACTACTGAATCAAATACCTGGGATGATGTGCTACAAGATCGGTGGTGGTGGTGGATGTGCACGCTAAAGACAAGGGTGCTTTCAGTCGATGCTTCAATCAATGAAAGAATGGTTAAGAATGGAGGCAAAACTGCTAGATAATCACGTAATGTCTCCCCAATGCGCTTTGATTAAGGGAAACATGGGTTGGTCATCGACAGGAGTCGTCAGGAGAACGAAACGGAGCCGGCGGTGATTCTCCCATTGATTTTAGTCTGTGAGGAGCTCGCATCAGGCTGAATCAGGCAGAGATGAGTCATTCGAATCTATGGGAAGTAATCTCCCCCCGTCTCACACTAATGCCTCTCGATTAATTGCATTTTCCTTTTAGGGAATTACATCAGCTCTTATCCAGGGAACTATATTGATCAGCAAAACTCCTTAAAAGCCCAAATAAAAAACACATCATTCAAAGATTTACTGACTTCCTCTGCTCTCATTGGGAACTGTCAGTCTGACATAATAAGCTATATGATGGCGCCAACTTGGGCATTGAGAACTTGGATATTTCCAACCTTTTTCCCATTTAGAAAGAATAAATTAATAAACAGAAAAATGATTAACAGATTACTCAATAATGAAAAAAGTGTCAAAATAAACTCGCCGGTTTTGTCAATTGTCTGATGGCTCAAAAAAGCCTTAATTCAAAGTCGCCTTACTTACAAGAAGTAGAACAGAAGAAGGATTCATGTAGACTAGTGTATTTCATGGATGTGGCTTTGATATGTTTACACTTGCCCAGTGAGGTCAGACACGAAACCACAGCTATTAAAGAGACCAATGACCAATGGCTTCCTTCAGCTAATTGGTTGACCTCCAATGATAGGAAGGATGTCTATCCGGTTGCCCGTCTGGAAATATTTATAGGTCAAAAAACAAACCAGCATTGTCCAAAATAATTTTGTTTTCTTTTTTTGGAAATAAAATAGAAGCGATTCAAACAAACACTGTAAACAGCTGAGGTGCTGGTGGGAACCCAAGTGCAAATAAACACCTCAGGAAGGAAGACGGAGTGAAGGCTCTTCCGGAACAAATCCTTGTCCAAACAGAAAGGCAGACAAGGGTTTGTTTGTCTCACTGGCCTCTTGACCTGGGCTTTGTGGCGGCAAACTCTGAGATTTGTTGTGGAGTTAGTAAGTTAGCTCAGCGGTTAGCAGAGAGCAGTGATGGTTGATGACACGCTTTAACCCTGCTGCCCGTTGTGGTTACTTATTAGGATCATATATTCACGATCGCTCCCTACAACCTCTTCCTCCGCCCGCGATACGCCGCTGTTCGGAAGCAGCCACAAAACAGTGCTTCCAGAGGGGATGATACTTGGAGCGTGGAGTGAAGCAGTACATCAAACAGTTGTAACAAGTTGGAGAAAGCATGCTGACTGCGGCACTCACCCTCACATGATAGCGCTGAACAATCGTGAGAAGTAACTCAAGCCTGCGATAAGAGGAAAACCGGTTACTTTGGGTCATTACTTAAGGTATGTCACTCACCCAAAGCATGGGGATTATTCCCCCGTATATATATTTTAAGGCTATCACTCTTGTCAAGGTCAAAATCATCTTGAGCGTTTCCAGGGGAAGAATCTCTTCAGGGTTCAAATATTCCACTTTACTATGTAGCAAACCTGACTAAAGCCCTTTTACACGTTCATAACCAAAATATGTTTATTCACCCTGGAACACATTAACCTTTATGACTAAAATAAAACAGCAGAATTACAAACAGCTTGTTGAGCTGTTAAATGGTGTAAGTGAATGCACACAGTTGATGAAGTACTGGACTGGAGAGTGGAATAGTACCGGGCAGCTCCTTCTCTCCTCATCAACTTTGTTGGTTACATCTGACTTATTAAAATATTCTTCACATTAGATAAATACTCTTGAGCAACAGACTCGGGGATAGCCTCATCCGAATGGCACACGAATGAAGTCGCTGTTGTCGTAAAGGTGAAAGAATACGGAGCGTTTTCACCGGGCGGAGGGATGTGCTGATTTTATGTGTGTGTTCAGAGGCCCGGTATCGGATTTAGGCCTGGTCCCTCTGGGCTATAAAGCATGGTGTTGGATCACCACTCTGCTGGGGCCTGCAAGGGCTGAGCAGTGAGGGGAGAGGGAGGAATACTCAGAGGGACTGCAGCAGGAGTGTGCTGTTTTCTTCCCCTCTGCTTCCTTCTCACCTCTGTGTTTGTAAGAAACAAACTCCTTTTTCTCTTGACTGAAAAGACTCTCCCTGATTTATTCAGTTTTTGGTTTAAGAGTCTTTGTCTTTCATGAAACTTGAATTAATTATGATATTTTAACCCAAACCGTTACCTTTACCTTAACCTAACAAAGTAGTGTTTCAGTTTCAGTTCACATCAACCGCATGTTTAAAACTGCTACTGTTTCACAATGTCAGCCTGTTGCTGGTATACAGTCATATATGTCATTTTGGGAGTCATTGGCAAACTACCTAATCTGTCATTTACAGAGGTATTTATAGGTGTTAGGATGTGTTCTTCACTATGAATCAAGTTTACATTTTCAAAGTCAATGAATTACAATATTTCCAAAGCAAATTGTAAAAGTTTAGTTTTAGTTAGTTACTCTTTTGGTCCAATTTATCATGTTTCTTTTCATACATTATCTTGTCTTATTAGAAACAAAGGACAAAAACTGTATGTATGAATAAAAAGTCCTTCTTTCTGCAAACAGGTGAAAAAAAAAAGTGCAAACACAATGATTTGCATTAAACAGCTTAATATTGTATCTCAGATTTTGTCATTTGTTTGAATAAAATAAGATTTTTTGAAACTCAATGGTAAACAAAAAACCTCTCCTCACTGTCCTCCAGCTTGGGAAGCCATCAGCGAGGCTTTCTTGCTGGCCTGCGGTGAGGTGGAGGGTTATGGCTCTGGCTTATTTAAACGTATGCAGACAGACACACAGGTGGTGTTTCACTCTCACTCTGGGGAGAAAGTGACTGACTGACTGAATATGACTGGGCTCCCTCTGTCCTCGCACATCTGGAGTGGGCTGACAGGAGGAAGGGGAGGGCGTGCAGAGTGGTGCATGGCAAAAACTCAAAGACAGAGTGTGTGTGTCTGTGTGTAGAGGGCGGCATGATATGTGTGCTGTGGTTTTGATCTCTTCATTTTTGTGGATGAGAGGGCGCTTGTGTATGTGCGAAGGGTAAAGACAGAAAGACCGCTAATGTTTTCCGTTATTATTTGACTTTTTTTGGTGGAGGATTTTAATTCACTGCTTTAAATGCATTAAAGTTTGTGTAAATAAAAATGCTTTAAGTGCTTAAAGAAGAGCACGTTCCTTTACATACAAGTCTATCGCAAAGCACTTACTTATTGTTTGTTTTATGCTGTTGCACATTCTGTACTTTATGTAATTCTTCAATCCATGCTCCTGTTTCGTGTTTTGCTATTTTCAGCTGTATATGGTCCTGGAGGCGGGACATTTCATGCCACTCATCGCATGTATACGGATGAGCACACAATACAAATCTCCCTGAGGTATGATGCACCATTGACATTAATTAAATATGAAAAATGAATGAGGTTTGTGGATTGAGGATTTTAAATCAAATTTTTTGGGCAACGCTGACTCAATGATGTATTTGAACGGGGAAAAAAACTAAACGAAGGAATGTGAGAGGGGTAGAGACTCAACAGCGTAAATACTGAAGACAGAGAGAAAATGGAAAAAAAAAAGTGTGAGAGACATCTGATGAAACAGATGAAGAAGCAGAGAAAAGAGAGAGAGAGAGAGAGAGAGAGAGAGGGCCGGGAGTGTGAGGGAGAGAGAGAGACAGACAGAAACAGAGAGACAGATGTTCCAGCGCTGCCGCTCTGCCCACTGAGCGGCAGTGAGGCGTACAGCTGCAGCACTCGATGACGAATCATTTCCCAGAGATCCGTTTAAAAAACCGGGCAGGAACTTTCCACTTCATGTGTCGTGAGCTGATTACCTCTTAACGCACAACACACACAACAGGACTGATCCTTTGCATCCTCGCACACTTCGGAGGTAACGTGGTATGTGGATGGATATAGAAATAGTGACACAAATACAAAACACGCACTTTTGATCACACCGGAGTATCCAATAGTCATCAAAAACCATGAAAAAAAAAGGAAACTAACAAGACGGAAATGAACACGACGTATCTGGAGACTCCTTTTTAGTGTGAGTTGAATAAACACATAAAAGTAATTAATGTAATAGGAGTGCGGGGCCAGACCCTTGAACTTTATTTTTCCTGCGCTGCCTGGTGAGCGCTGTGTGCCGGTGCATGAGGAGCAGCCGCTCTTCATCTGTGTGTGTTGGAGTGCACTTCACAGAGGGCCGCTGCTACGTTTGGCAAGGGAGCGGTCTCCTTCACGCAGCTGTGCAAATCTTCCTGAGGATCATGCATGTGTGTGTGTGTGTATGTGTGTGTGTGTGTGTGTGTGTGTGTGTGTGTGTGTGTGTGTGTGTGTGTGTTCATTTAGGCAGCAGCACCTGTACAAAATCTCATCGTCTCATCTCGGAGGCCCCATGAAGAACTCGACACCGGGTCCGGCTCAATAGCAGGCTAGCACCGCCGCATCGTCCAAAAGCAACAGCGGGGCCGGGGGGGCCTCCGGCGCTCCTGTGGCACGTGCCTGCCTCTCCCCTAGCTCATGACCCAAGATGGAGTTACAGGGGTTTAGGGGTGGAACGGCTGCTTGCTTGCCCCCCGAGCCCCCCTTGGCTCTCCAGGCTCCACACTCGCTGGCTACCCCTGGCCCCATCAAAGGCTCCACCGGGCGGAGAGGGGAACACAGTCGGACCTCCGGCTCATTGTTTTTCTCTCGCACTAGTAGCTCGGAGCATTAGTGTGTGAGAGGCCACATGTTAAAGGTGGAATTGAAAGAGGAGAAGAGAAGGGAAACCCAACTGTTGAGCTGATGTTGGACAGAAAAGTTCATTTGGAACTTTAATGAAAATGTGCTTTTGTGGAAAGTGACAATGAAATAGAGAATGTGACGTACACATCTGTACTGAGTAGCAAGGTTGACACATAAATGGATGGCCTGCAGGCTCTAACTGATTCTCTTTGTAGGCCCTCCTGGTGAAAAAAAACACCAATCCCATCCATCCTGTGAGTCGTATTTCGTCCTTTTACTGAACTACAGGTCAGTTACACAAACCCCCTCGGAAGTTATCAGACTGCTCAATGTCATGCCTCGGCTAGAGCACGTAATAAACACCTTATAATAAAGCCTTTCAAAACATCTGCATTTACATTGAGCTAAACATTTACGGATTCCCACTGCAACATTAACTCAAGTGGCACAAGTCCGAGCGATGCATTGTTTCTCAGCCTAACGGCGATCTCATCTCGGCACAGCTCATTGTTTTTAATACACAAGAATCTCACGGCTTTTGATACCAAAAACATCGCAGGAGGGATGAGCTCAGGGATGAGCGGATAGGAAGATGATGATGACTTAGTGAAATCGGTATTTGGAGGAATGTTTGACCAACTACACGGAGAGGCTACATGGGAATGTTCTATTTCAGTGTCAGCCCTGTTCTGGGAATAGAAACAACTCTAGTCATAACAATGGCACGCTCACAAGATGGCTGATAAGATGCCGATTAGATGAGCTCAGTCTGGGGAAAGCATGTGTGTTTACGTGATAGAGAGGGCGACAGGGAAGAAGGGAGAGGGAGAGAGAGAGAGAGAGAGAGAGAGAGAGAGAGACAGAAAGAGAGAGAGAGACAGTTCAACTTCAGATGCTGGATTAGAATGCGCGTGGCAGCGGACAACAAGCGGAGGTGACTGAAGTTTGGTGACAGACGGGATGTGTCATGGATAAGTGACGTCAGAGCCCTGTTAATGTTTGGTGTGAGCTTCCTGTCGGAGCGGTTTCCACACTACGGGGAGGGCGGAGCCTAATCGGCCACTTGTTTGTTAAAAAAGTGGGGGCTCTTGCTCTCACATAAAAAAAAACAAAAAACACCCAAGGTCACCACAGAGATAACTCGTGTTCATGATTTTTTTTTTTTTTTTTAATATTGTGGAAGAGAAAAAGGAAATATGTGTTTTGAGATAGAAGGCAGATGGCGATTTGATACACTTTTTATTGTAATCTCTGTGGTTCAAATACAGTTCAAATCACATAAATATGCTTAAACCCACTAAAAGTATAAGAGCTCTGGCACCACTCCACTGAGTAGCTCCACAGGTCTCCTTAACCCGTTTTTATTTCATGCTCTCTATCTTCCTCCTTCCTCTCTCTCTTCCTTTGCTGGGGATTTAACAATGTTCCTCTTATTGTGAGGCATTCATCTGTTTTTTTTTTTTTTTTTGCAGCACCGGGGTGTAAATCAGAGGCCCGAAATGCCCTCCGAAGTCTAGGAACCCCTCCTCCTCAAAACTGGCCCAGTGAGCTGGAGATGAGGTGATTTGATATCAGAGGGTGCTTTGTCTTAGCATGCTGTGCCACAGACATCTCCGTGCTCCACTAAAAGCTAATGCTAAGTCAAGCCTGCAGCTGGAAGAGGGAGGAAAGGAAGGAAAGGGGAGAAAAAAGATTAAGTGTCATGGAAATGTATGATCAGGCCCACTGTGGGCAAACCAACAGTTCATATTGTCATTTTACTATTCTCGATCTAATTCAGTTTAACTCCTTTTCTTTATTGCTAATACATACTAATCTAGCAATTGTATGACTTCATGAGGATTTGTATTTGTTGAGTCAAAGGGGCATCAATGAGACATCCACATGTGCATGACATTAGAGGCACAGCAAGGAGGGAACACTCTACTCTGTGAGTTAGGTCAGTGTTTATGGATGATGTGAAGTCACCACATCATCAGGTGCTATAAATTTACAGAGTGGAGGGAATGACGCGGCCTAATGGATTGACCACCCACCTCACATCACGCTGCATTGTCACACTCTGGCACATGACAAGCTCTCTTCTGTTGAATCCATGTCTGCAACACACAAACTCGGCCCTCCCCAGCCGCCGTGCCCTCACACCTCATGCCAAGGAGGTGTCCGAACACTCAAAGCCACAAAAGAGCCAAGAGAGGCCTCGAACAGCCCTATTAACACCAGCCTACCGGAGGAGGGACGCAACACGCGATGTGTGCCAAGAAATAGACTTGTATGTTTCTAAAGAAGAGTATAAAACTCTTTAGTATACATGTCACAACGTTTGTTTTTCCCATGTCCCTATAGGAAAAAAATGGCCGACTGACTGAAGACGCAGTGCAATAACTGTGTTACTGTTCATATAAGGGATGTCGTGAGCTGGGGCATCAGGCCTGATCAAAGCATCGCTTGGTTTTGGCTATATAAACCCTTTTATATATTTGTTTCCATCCCAGTTGGAATTGGAAAATGGAAACTGGTAGTCAACAAAAACAAACAATTGTTATATTTTGGGAAGATGGAGGAGAAGACGGCATGAGATAAAGCCCCCAGCCTTGCTCAAACACGAGAGATTACAGGTCTCATTAATCTTTAAGGTTAAAGGTCCCATCCCCCCAACTGTGATGTTGTCTGTTTAAGTTGCTCACACAAGACAAGACAGCAACTTCTAACTGATCAATTAATGGAAGTCCTGTCAAATTAAAATTACACACATAGCTGCAAACGGTGGATGGGATAAACATCACCCACGTTGTCATATGCACTAATATAGAATAACTATACAGAAGATATATCATTTCATCTCAACATCTACACATGCAATAGATTGATACACTAAGAACACACCATGTGTACCTCAAACATATCGGGCCTTATAACAGGAGACCTTATTCAGCTCATTCTCTTCCTATTATGCAACATCTCGAGGACCGCCATTTCAGCCCTTTTGTCTCGTTGCCCCTTTACCCCTCCATCATGCACAATTATGATAAAGACATTACCAGCTACAATAACGTCGCTCGAGGAGTGACACATGTGTAGGAGCATTGTCTGCCTGCTACCTCGAAAGCTGGCCTCTGGTGAACTAGGGAAGAGTGCTGCTCATTTATAGTAGGGGGCCTATTTCTACTGCTGCATTTTCATGCTTTCAGTTCTCATTAAAACCACAAAAAGAGAACTGCAAAGGCCCCTCGGAGCCCGGGCCTTGGAAACGTTGCTGCGCTAAACCACCATAATATGCGCCTCAGTCCCACAAACATACTCGAGGGGGGCTCTTTGGTTGCCGTGTAATAAGTCCTGGCGTGCTAGCCTTGTAATTGGCCATAATTAAAAGGAGGCAAAAGGAGACGAGGATCTTCCTCTCAGCTTCAGCTGCCAGGCAGCAGGAAGTAGTAAAGACACACTGTCTCTTCCTTTACTAGGTGCCACTCCGTCTTTCTCTTTGAGCCCCTTTTCTCCCTTTCTTCCTGCCACTCAGCATCTTTGTGAGGAGGATCTTTCGGGTCTCTGTTTGGAACCGCCACAAAGTGGAGGGGGGGGGGGGGGGGGGGCTTGAGTGTGTAAAGTCTATTTCTTTTTATCTTTAAAACCCCGCTGTCCTCACTGCACAACTTGTGTGTGTACGTGTATGTGTGTATGTGTATGTGTGTGTGTGTGTGTGTGTGTGTGTGTGTGTGTGTGTGTGTGTGTGTGTGTGTGTGTGCGCTCAAGCGTCTTTACCATCTTTGTTTCTGTTGAGTCTGTAATTATTCAGTCTGCAGATGCTTCGTGTTTGCTGTCGTCTGTTTCCTGCTTGCAACCCCGTCTATATCATGTCCGTGCAACTTTCACGACACTGCGCCACATCTATACAGGCGGTCTTCACTCAGCAGGCCCCATTACGTTTACGCGATGGGGAATTCACTTGCTCCATTTTCCATGCTACTTGTTTATTTTGTGCCAAGACCCCCTTTCGGATAACGCTACTTATAAACCACATAGTATAACGCGTGTCTCTTCTGCACATTTTCCATTTGATTATTGAAGTCTCTCTAACGTAAATCCAACATAGAGCCCTTTACAAATGGGGTTTTCCCACTTATCATGAAGACTTTAACTTTGCCTTGCTCTTCAGTTTATGTTGTTATTTAGCTGGACATAAGAACATTGTAACCTTTGACCTATAACTCTGCCCATGAATGGCTCCCAAGAAGTAACAAAAAACATCTTCACAATTTCTTTAACAGGTGCATCTCAAACTTGTATGTGAAAATGGAATAACTTCCTGATGCATATTTTTTCTTTCCCCACCAAGCATTTATAATGTATGGCCGTTATCCTATCCACAAAGTGGTCATTTCTAATTTAGGAAGCCCTCAGTGCTGTCTGTTCCCGGCGTCGCGTCACTACCTCAGCCTCAGCTAGCATCTGCTACAGCACACTGCTGACAGAGGGCAGAGTGCTGACGGGGCAGCGTTTAGCTTTTGTTACCTGAGCGTCACTCACCGTAACCCAAAACAAGACAGCTGCTTGCCTTAGCATCAAGCTGAAAGGAAACACCGACGAGGCAGGGATGATGGAGGAGGAGGAGGGAGGAAGGGGGGGGGGGGGGAATTCGGGTGGGGAAGGAGAACAAGTTCATTTGCGTGCCAAGTTCATATGCGTGATGCTGAATGTTGGAGGCCCTCGTCTTGAACAAACACGGGGTTGATAGAAAAGTGTATTTAGAGATAGGGTGGGAAAAATGGAAATGTTTCCTGGTTGGCAGGTATAGTCAATGACAAGGGCTACATTCAAAACCACAAAAAGACTACAGCATTAATCTAGAGTATATTCAAACCATCTCTGTCTTAACAACCTTATTAGAACGTATAGAACCTCTGGTTCCACTGGCACTGAGACGTTAACTCCATTTTAACTGCTGCTGGATTCTTCCAGCCCTACAGGCACATTTACACCTAAACTTCTGAACTCAACTGCACTTTGCAGACTTCAGTTTCTCCTTTCTCCTGGTCTTCTCTGTTGTTAAAAGATGACAAGAGGTCAGGCGGGGCCCAGGGGCAGCCATATTTCCTGAGGCTCCGCCTGTGGTCTTCACAGCCAAAAACACACACGGACAGACAGTGGGAGGATTCTGCCTTGACCTTCCACCCCAGCTGGGCTCCCTCGGGGTCAACAGAGGTCCTGTTGCCATTTCTGCAGAGGCCAGCACCTGGATCACTGGATCCATCCGCAGGGGAGAGGGTGTGTGTTTGTGTCTGCACGGGCTTGGGGGAAGGGGTCTCTGGGGAAATGAATCAGCCACTTAGTTCAGCCACCCGCCCCCTC
Organism: Cebidichthys violaceus; assembly: GCF_023349555.1. Classification (NCBI taxonomy): domain Eukaryota; kingdom Metazoa; phylum Chordata; class Actinopteri; order Perciformes; family Stichaeidae; genus Cebidichthys; species Cebidichthys violaceus. The sequence continues at coordinate 4,880,324 of NW_027176483.1, forward strand.
ACTTACAGAGCTTGCTTCAGCAGGACCTAAAGGTCAACTCTCACCCTTTCTCGCATTTCTGTCTCTTTTTTTTTTGCCATTTCTCACTTCCTCCCCCACCTCTCCCATCAGAGGTGAACAAGGAGCTACTTCAGAGTGATGTGAGAAACAGAGGTGGGTGCTGTGTGTGTGTGTGTGTGTGTGTGTGTGTGTGTGTGTGTGTGTGTGTATGCATGTATATATGTGTGTGAGAAATAGAGAGTGTGGGTCACTTTTGGCACATCGGAACACTATGCAACTTCCGACACCTGTCCTCCCAGATAGACTTCATTTAAATAATGCCGAGTTGAAATAGCAGACATTAATATCGCTGATGGCTTGGCTTGCATTCAAGTTCAAATGACAGATGAGACTTTATGTGGTATTCCATGCCTTTGTTGGTGTGTGCAAAAAAAGACCAAAAGCAGTCAGCTGTAATTGTATGTCTGAGAGAGAGAGCTGTAATTAAGTATTTTGCATCTTATGAAGGTGTGGAGGGGAGCGAGTCTGCAGCAGCACAATGAAAAGGCCCGCAACATCACCATCTAAGAGGAAAAAACATCTCTTAATCTGTTTAGGCACATTGTAAGCCTGTTGGGGGGGGGAGAAAAAAAAAAAAGAGGCGTGTGGGTAGCCTATACGCACCTGGATAATGTGGACTTACACTGGAGATGGCAAATTGCTAACTTCACAAGGAATGCTTTGTCAAAACGATGGCTCTGAGCGATTGCGGTAGAATTTGCTGAGCAGCATGATACCTATTCAGCGACCATTATTTTATCAAGTCACATACCTCTTCAACCTCAAAATACCTCCCCTTTTGAAAGCTTGGTACAATATATACTGTAAGGTACAAAACCATGTAACATGAGCAGGTTTCAGTGTGTGTGTGTGTGTGTGTGTGTGTGTGTGTACAATCATTTTCTATTGGTGCATTTAGCTTGTGCAGGGGTTTCTTTTCTTGATGCTTGTGTGAGCTGTATGTGTCTGAACAGAAGTGTTTTTGTGTGCGTAGTGCCCAAAGCGTACCAGTTGCAGCTATCTCTTACCTGGTCACCTTATACGAGAGCAGTGTGTGCCAAAGGCAAGAGGGAGGAGTCAGAATAGTACATTAAATGACACTCGTGCCCTCGTATCACTCTCTGCCGCGGCTGCCAAAACGCCCACTGACGGAAAGTCGGCATCTGCCCAACATGCCTCCACCGGGCACATCAACGCGGGCCGACACACACCCCTCGCATGCACAACCACAGAGACACACACACACACACACACACACACACACACACACACACAGGCAGTGTACACAAAGAGAAACTCGAGGCGCGCACACACACACACACACACACACACACACACACACACACACACACACACACACACACACACCTAAGGGCAGAGAGGATACTGTTATGGATGAGCGAGACACAGACAAGTTGATCAGTGAGTGAGAGTGTGTGGTGGTGTTATGGCTGACATCTGGCTGTAAGAGAATCTGTGGCTACTTAGATGCCCGGGGGCTATTCCCCCCCCCCCCCCCCCCCCCTTCCCCACCCCACCCAGGCCTCCTCCTGCCTGATGGCAAGGCCTGATAGCGACGGGGCAACGTGGCCTTCCTCCAAAACCATGAGAAAACCATGCATGCATACTGTGAAAAGGTCCTTCTACAATGAGATAAGCTTAACTGTTGCTCCGAAATGAGGATTAATCTTCCTCAAGAGCTGGATCACATCTTACAGGACAAGGAATATCACCCCATTAACATCAGGTGAATTACACCTGCCTCAAGAAATATTTAACCTTTGACCCCCCCCCCCCCACATTGACCTTTCTATAGATAGATAGATTACTTTATTACTTTATAGGATGTTAGCATAATGTGGAATGGTCTTCTCAAGTTGGTAATACAACGAAAAGATGGATAACATGGATGTGAACATGTGTTATGATCAATATGCGTGTAATATGAATGTTAATTAGACTCTGGTCTTTTCTTTCAATGTGGTCATTTTAAAAATGGACATCCTCCCGTTAAAGATTATGGGTAAGTAAATAGTCAATTTAGCAAGATCTTAAAACCGTAATAAATATTCTCATTGCAAACTGAAACAAAACAAGCAAAAATCTCCCTCCTTGATATTTGGAACACAAAAAATCCTACAAATGCAATAAATAAGTTACATGAACACCCACTGACTTTATATGTCCCACACCTACAACACAGTAAATTGACTTATTCATTTTAACATGTTTTGCAGGGCTCACATCCGGAGGGAAGACAGACTCATATTCACAACACTCCATCACACAGCAGAGGGCCAGGACTGGAGATAGCATTGTGTTGCTCGGCGGCGTCCAGTTTCCACTCCTTTCCATTGCTCAGAGCAGCAGGCCGTTGCAACTGGATCTGTCAGCCGGGTCCATCAGATAGCCGCCGAGGCTGTGTCTAGCTCTGTCTACCTGTCAAAGCTGTGTGGCTGTCATCCAGCCAGTCAGGCAGCCATTGCCTGGCCACCGCCCCTGCCTTATCAGGATAATGAGCTGCATTTAGGTCCATTATGAGCTGACCCCGAGGACTTTCTCTGCTGCTAAGCGGGGGCCTTGTGCCAGTGATGGACAGCGGGAATGTGATACGGGGCTGAATTGTAGTAGGACTGCAGGGGATAGGAGTGAAGAAACGGTGCATGTGGCGGCTGGCTGCCTGAGGACAGTGACAATGTAAGGTAGGACAGGAACGTTCACAGTTGGTTTACACACCATTTTCACATGTTACACGTTTTACAAAGCTTAGCGTAAAGAAAAACTCCATGTTACTTTCTGTACTATTTGATTGGATAGGACAAAACCATAAAGTTATGACTGCAGGGATAGATCTTTATTAAGAGAAAAACTCAATCTCAATCATGCTGCTCTTTGTTTGCAGAAGTGGTCCAACAAGACTCAAAGACCTGGAGCCCCCCTAGAGGCTGCAATGTTCATTACGCCCTAAAATCATTCAAAACTATTGAATGGAAAAAAAAAAAACATCCTTAAAATGCTGCCATTCTGGCTATAAGCTCCAAAGTTTATCCCCATGTTCCTGTATGGCTTCACAAATTCCATGGCAATCTGTCTTATTAAATCAATATTACACATGAGGCTTGACGTTGGCACCAGACAAAAGGTCAAGGGGTCGTCCAAAACAAACAAATCCATCCTCTGAGGATTATAAGCATACACAACGAATTTCATGGAAATCTAGCCATTGTCACTATTTCACAGCAATCTTGACACAATCTGTCTGAGATACACTGGCACCATATGATGTGCCTCAAGACCGCTGGCTTTTTTATCTTTAGTATAAACACCCAGCAGCAGCAGCAGTGAGCCATATGTCAACGCAGGTAGACACGGTTTACACCACTGTAATAATTCCCAGCGTCACTCCCCATAGAAAAGCAGACTTTTCTTTTTCACCCCCCTCTTGGACACATCTCTTGATTTCTTCTCTTGTCAGGTTATTGTTCTGTGGTCGTGTAGCTGTCACAATAAATGTGGCAGGAAAATATCCAGACGCACAATTCTTGTGTAATGAATTCAAGGAAGCATTCCCCAGCGACCTATAGCTCGAGTGATTGTCTCTTTGGATGAGGAATCAAGGGCAATGACACACCGAAGACATTGAACTCAATATCAACTCACTTTACATGCTACATTTGTTTCAAAGTGTTCAATGGGGGACTGACTAACTAGCGCACTGACAGACAGACCACCAAACCATACTGTTTGTATGGGCCCCTTCTGACTTGCAACTAATGGGACTAAAGTGCTACATGTAAGTAGCAAAAATGGCAGACATTTCAGAACCAGCTTCTTAAGCATTATAGTATTTTCTGAAGACTGGAGGGGCATAATTACATTAACAATATAGACAATAAGCTAATCAATACATTTGTAAATGTACCTTTTAATGAATAAATAAACAAATGAGAAACAAAAGAATGTTTTTCTTTTGTTTCTCATTTGTGTAAATTACATTAAGTAGGCAATCAAATATATAAATGAGCACAATAACATAAACATATATAAATATCTTTATACATAAATGTATATAAAATATATTGTTGTAGATTTATTTTTCTTATGCACCCTAAGCCTGATTCCTGGTACAGTTTGTGCAAAATTGACTGACCAATTAAATTAATTTTGATTAAAAATCAGTGTAATTAATTAGAAGGTACACCAAAACCCTTTCACAAAAAGGTAGACAGACCGACAAACTGTCCACACACACACACACACACACACACACACACACACACACACACACACACACACACACACACACACACACACACACACGACACAAATACCCATTCATGCACAGAAATACGAGACGACAAACCACACAGACATAAATCTCAATCTCGCTCTCCCACGTTCTTTCTCAATCAGTCAACAGAGTTATAATCTATTGATTGTGAGCTCCTAACAAGCTCCCCTTTGTTTTTTGCACCCACAAATTGCTTTGAGGACAAACCACAGTAAGACACACAAACAACACCAGAGAGAGTGGGACAACCTGCAAAGCTTTGCCCGAAGTGACGTACACTCATTACCATCATCGCAGAGGATAATTAGAACAAGAGGTTCAAAAATATTGTTGGCATCGTTCAAAACAAAGACTGGGTGGGGGGGGGGGGGGGGGGGACATGACGGTGAAAGGAAGAAGGGGAGCAAAAGTGGCGGGAAGGCGAGTCAGCAGAATGAAGCCCATGGGAACTGTGAGTCAGGGACAGCAGGAAGAATGTTTCAGTGGGTGGGAATGACTGGCCGAGTACACACACACACACACACACGCAGAAATATAACCACACATACTGGTTTGCAATAACGCACCTGTGCACATGCACACGCATCGCTCCCTCCACACAGTACACACAGACACACACACACACACACACACACACACACACACAGACACACACACACACTTGTACACACCAGCAGCCCAAAAATCACTACCAAGCAAAAGTCCTCTGAATGCAGCCGCCAGCATTGTTTTCCATGTTCTGTTCTATTCAGCTTGATGCGATTCAGCCAGGCGTCTCTCTGCAAACGTCTCCAGTTGCATTGACATCGGTTAAGTTTACTCTTCAACAAACAAGCATGGTGAAAGTTCACTGAAAATTGCACCATAAGCAGTTCTGGGTCTGTTACATTTGAAATGGGGACCACTGTGCCAGAAAAAAAAAACTACTGTACAGAGATTAATGATTTATTGGCCATCAAATGGTTAATGACTTGCAGAGCCTGCAGCACGACCTTATCTGCTGTGACTGCAGCACGCTCAGTTGATTGCTTTGCATGGGTCTGACAAAATACCCAGAGGCTCAGGCTCTCTCTCTCTCTCGCTCTGCCTCTTCGCAGTCTTGATGACTTACAGCCAAATTAATATTTTTATGGGTCCAAGCTTCCAAATGCAATACTATTAATAATGCAACCCTTAGTCTGTCTTCATGTCGAACAGATTTATAGTTACGAACAACTCTTCCTTTGGTGGGAACTTTTTTTACATTCATTTGAATACAATGGAGAACAGTTTAGCTTTGAACTGCAACAAAAACAAACAGTAGTTTGGATTGATTGCCTCTTGTTTGTAGGTCAGAAGCCTGATGACTTGAAGAGTGTGCTGCATGGTGTGTTTTCTTGGCTTTGTCTGTTGGAAAGAGTAATTGTACCAGTCTTAAGTGTCCTGTCCTGTTTTTTTACGAGCTGCATTAGTGTTTTCCATCGAGCTGCAATTACGGGCTATTCATACACAGGGCAGGCCCTCCTCGGCTAGCGCTGCTAGCTACTTTCTGGGAACAATTAAGAGATACAAGCTATCTATTGATATGCAAAGCATATACGCGTTGGTATGCGAACATACATGAAGTGTAGATAAATAGGAACCGACAAAAAACACTGCAGATCCCAAGCAAATAGACTGTCAAATAAGGCTCAATGCAAATGTCTGTGCGTGGCTTACACATTGTTTTCAGTTGAGACTGCAAACATATTCCAGGGAGTCGGAAATATTTTATAACCTGCTGGATATTTGTCACTAACGTCACTCTTAAGCTTCCTCCCTCCTTCAAAAACCTCCGCGTAATACCAAAGACGTTACACCACCAACAAAATATGCCAATGATTTACCCATATATACTACAGACTTTGAGCAGCAGCCACAGTTATGTACTTATAAACCACACCCTGGTGGTACGTAATGCTGACATATCAGAAAGGCATCTTATCCCGGTGCTCCAAACTCTTCTCCCCTCACAACCACAGTGGGACTGCCCATTTCAGCCATTCCGAAAAGGCCCAAATGAGCTTTCCATCCCGGGTAAAAGGGCTGATAGCTGGTTAGGCTAAGGTTAGTCAAATCAAGTCATTAGGGTTTTTTTGGGGCACAAGGCCAAAGGTTTATTAGGGTTCTCTCCCATTATTCTGTTTTTTACTGCATGCCTCCAATAAAAAATGGAAAGTAGGGACAAATTAAAGGAAAATTAACTACGAGTTAATTCACCATTTAATATTAAGCATTCAGGGCTCTGATCACACAAGGTGCATTTCCATCCAATGGTTATTATGCACAGTTTCAATTTGCGCAGAAAAAAAACCCCTGAGTGTTATCGCAAAAATTTTCGAGAAAATCTTGATATATTGCAAAAAAAAAATTACACTTGGCTGAGGTGGAAAAGTTGCTGTATGGATAAAATACAAATTCAACAAAGTGCAATGGAAATGGAAGATCTAGCGAATACATGTTGACGTACATAAAGCATGCGTCCTCAACCACCACTGAAGCTTTGCCTCGCTGAAGAAACAAACATTTCGTCAGATTTAAACAGTCTCCCCATCACTCCACACCGATCCGATGTAACCTTGTAATCTTGTTTCTCAAAGACTAAAGTCAGTTATCATACTTTATTTTATTACATTTGTTTTAATTGTGAACTGGTAGCAGTGCGTGTCTTAAAATGGTTTCAGATATTCTATTTGATGTGGTCACCAACAGACTTTGGTCTTCACTAGGATCATCGTGTTCCCTTCTTTTATACTTCCAAGAATGTCCTGAACTATTCCTCAATTATTTCAAATACCCAAAACAAGTCTATTTCATAAATGTTAGTTTTGAGTTGTGTGTTTTCAATAATCAGCCCACGCAACATTTTCTTTAGGGTGCTGTTGCGTACTTTATGGACTAGCACAAGTCAATGAATAACAATTGTTAAAACACAATAAAAGCCTAACTCTGTCACTCATCACTCTGTCACTGAAAGCCATATGACCATAGACAACAGATACTATTGGGAAAGTGTGTTTCTGCTCCAAGGGGCCACATTTGATTTGTCTTTGCTTCTGTTAAGTATTCTATTAAGTATATTTAGTGTATTCTTTGTTATACTCACAGACAGGACTTCCTAGTTTCAACGACTAGATTAATTACTATATAACTTGCAGCTCAGTGCCCTTTCCTGCTTAATATGTTACCTGAGGCACTAAAACTAGATGATATTTTAAGCTTTTCCCCACTGCCATCTCACACTGAAGTAGGTTATTATTCCGCAATAAATGTTGCTCACGACAGCAAGGCAGCAGGAGCTGGTGTTGTGGGCCAATCGCTCGCGTGGCTGGTTAATATGTAACTTGTTCAGCTAGTGCTGTAGGGAAAGGATAACCTGCTTTTGGCAGTTGTGTTCAGACCTTCTCTTTGATGGCCCTGGCGCACCGACCAAGCCTCAAAGTACTAGCGCCGACAAAAGCTGACTGATCAAAGACTTTTTTTGTCAATGGACATCCTATGCAAAGAGGTAGCACTTGAACACACAGTAATGAGTAGAGCCGATGACCAGCTGACGAATTTATGGTCCGTGATGAATAAAGGGAAATTACCGGTCGCTTTGCTTTGCATTGTCAGCTCACTATTTGGTTGGACAAATAGACAGCAAAGAAGTGGGTGACATCACTGAGGTGCTCTGGTGCCTCTGTGGTCCTAGACACAAGCAAATTCAACATCCAGCTAGGGATCTTTATCGCATGTTATCCTCTCTCTCTTCCCACATCTCTTTAGGGAATTCAGACAAAAAAAAAAAACACCCTGCGTTAATAAAATGCAAGGGGCTATAGGTCGATGCGGATGTGTTCCAGCAACAACAACAATTGTTTTTAGGACGACCCTACAGGTGCTGCTGGTTCAGGGAGGACTAACGTTCATCTGAAAGCAGCCTTACTCCCTGCTAGCGACCAAATAAAGCCAGAAATACGTAAAAAGTATGTAAGCTAAATGGCAGTAAACGCTGAAAAGGACCGACTAGCGGCAATGGTGCAAAACGCACCGTCACAACAATGGACAATAGTCAGCCACCAGCGCTCATACGGACAGCCAACCGTGCGCTTGGTGCTTCAGGGCCTCCAGTAGCCATACAGACCTGAAGCTTTTCCTGCCACACTAGATTTGGGACATTTGGCTGAGAAAGGATGGGCTGAACTATGGGAAAACCTTAACACACAAGTGTTAAGCGTGGGAAAATGCAATCCTATGTTACCACACCATTCACCCTCAATTTCATGGCGGTGCTTTAAAGTGTCACAAAGTGTGATAGAGCCTTACTGATAACTTAAGGTTTATAATTAAAGATTTAACATGGAAGAATGTAGCCTGAAAGAAAGTTGGGAGAACTGCTCGTTGGAACAAACTGGGGAGTAGTGGTGCACATGTGTAGTATATATTGGGGCGCATACCTTCACACAGTAATTATTTTAAGTTGATTAAGTCACTTGAAGAGTCCAGTGAACCTACTTCTCTAATCGGTGCAACGTGACTTTGTGTAAAATGCCTTTTACAACTTCTTTGGAACTAGTCATTTCGTCTTATGAAAGTCTTTTGGTTTACTGTAAGAGATCCTTTATATGTGCTGTTCTTTATTAACGAGGTTAACTTCCCCAACTGCTTCTGCTTCCAGACTATTGTGAATTCAAGTGTGCTTGTGTGAGCGTGTGTATTGGCACGAGAGAGTGGATGTTCGTGTCCGTTTTTTGTCAGCTGTTTTCCCCCAGGCCTGTCACACTGCATCTTGTGATACAGCATCCACACATGCGTGATTGCACGCCCAATACAGGCATGACTCGGCCACCTTTTGACAGAAGATTTAGCAGATCTGCTCGAACTGAGCAGCATGTGGTTTCACTTTAGGGCTCCTAACATGGCGTGCATCAAACACAATACTGTGAAGTGGATGAGTGGATTTACGTTTAGGTGTGCGCGGTAAATCTCCACGTGCAAAGCCGGTGGTGAGTGTTTGTATATGTGTGTGTGTGTGTGTGTGTGTGTGTGTGTGTGTGTGTGTGTGTGAGCATGTGTGTGTCTCCTCCAGCAGCAGAGGTGACCACTAATGAGCGACTGTAGGAGAGTGACCCTGTGGTCTGTGGAGAGAGCCAATGTGCTGTGGCTGAAAACACGCACACACGCACATGCATGTATGAATATTCACTTATAGGTCAGTCTGTGTGTGTGTGTGTGTGTGTGTGTGTGTGTGTGTGTGTGCGCGTGTCTCTGTGTGTATGTGTAAGTGTGTATCATGATGACCACCACCCCCTCATTACCTCCATCATGGCTGGAAACAATCAGCCACTCTGCCCCAGTTGTAGGCCAGAGTCAGGCGTTGCAAAGCTACAGACCTAGCATTAGATAAGCCTCCATCACCACAGCCTGACTGGCCTCAGATTGGATCCAGCTTTCCAAACTTTGGGCAGAACAATCTCAGAAACCCAAATCAAAATAGCCTTTTTTCCCCTATTTCATCCATATATGCTGGATGCTTAGACATACAATTTATTGATAGCCATGTATTGTCAACATGTCAATTTAAAGTTCAGGTTCGATTGGAAAAAGGGAGGCCAACCACCATTAAGAGATTATTATTAATATAATATTGATGGATGTTATTAAAGTATGGGTGCATAAAGTGCACAGTAATGCTCAAACAGTTGTATATGTATTTAGTTTTTCATGCGTTTTTACACAAGGCTTAATTCTTATGGTCATTTCTAACCTGAATAACATGCACTTCGTCTAGTGGTCTAAATTTGCCACAACCTGTCAAAAGATTCTAAGCAAATGAATTAAAAACTAGTGCTTATTACTTGTTCAAAACCTATTGCTATGTCATAATAGATATTGGTAAAAGTTGTGTGTCGGCAATTGACTAGAGAGCACAATATTTTGACTGTTACTATCCTACAGAAAGGGTGATCTTGTGACCGACACTCTGTGTCTGACTATCACGCCTTTTGGGTATGAGAAGAATGTATTATCAAGCTTTGGACCAAGGCTACACAATGTTGCTTTATTAATTAACAAAAATGTGTTTTTCTTTCCCTTCCTGTCACCATCTCCTTTCATATCTATACAAGCAATGCGTTTATGAAATGTTTAAAGGAACACAACGTTCTTCATAGATCCTGAGGGTCCGAGGTCCACCCTGTACAGTCTCAGAAAATCCTGTGGGAATCACTGTATTATTTCTTCCTGTTTTGAAAAACTACAAATTTACAATTTCAATTTTACACAAGAAAGAAAACAAAGTGCTCAGTCAAAGCCGCCGCTGTGACATGATTGTTATTAGCAGGTGTGGAATGATGATGAGGTGTAGATGGTGTCAGACAACAGAACACATGCTTTGTACAGTTGTACTACAACACATTCTTGTCCAACAGCTGATGAGGAATGTCTCATCTCTGAAACTCGGAGAAAAACTCAGGCCGACGTGACAAAAACAACTCACAAGCATGCGCACACAAATACACAAACCTACTCAACTGCACGGAACGTGACCTTTGGTGTTTATTGAAAGCTATGCTCACATTGACAAAATACCTGTATGCATGCAAGCAACCATGAGTGTTGAGACAGTCACAGAGAGTGTAAGGTACTCAGAGATGCAAACACAGCCCCGCACACACACACACACACACACACACACACACACACACACACACACACACACACACACACACACACACACACACACACACACACACACACACACACACACACACACACACACACACAGGGCATGGGACAGTGGGAGCAGGCCAGGCTGTTATTCTAGTGCAGGCTGGCTGAGTTGACCGTGTAATCTCCAGGGTGGAGTCCATATTGGGTTTCTAGGCAATTCACTGTTTTTGGCCTGCTTGTTTTGTGATTTAGCTGAAGAGAGAATAAAAGAGTGAGAGGGGAAAAAGGGGGGTTGTTTTTCTTTCTGCCCGGCATATTGTTGACGAGTTGTAATGCAGTGTAACACAAGTGGTGGTTAACCTCAAAGGCCAAGAGAAGAGAGGGAGCCGTAGGGAAGAAGAGAAAGAGAGACAAAACAAAAGAAGCAATGAAAACGAATAAAGAAAGCGAAAAAAAAAAGAGAGAAGAAAAACAAAGGAGGAGAAGCTTAAGGGGGTGTTGGTTCCAAGAAACTTGTGGAAAACTGTTGGTGTGCATTTTGTTTACAGTCATAGAGGGAACGTGGAACGGGGAAGGAGAAGTTATTGTGCACAGTGACATGACGGCTTGCGACTTGCAACAGATACCATCTGTCATTGTTGAGCTGGGGAGATAAGATTATAGAGACTGTCAAGGCTGTCAAATGTCTTCACCGGTAAATACGCTGATTTAAAGGAACAGTACACTCGTATTTCAAAGCACAAGCTTTCTTTGTATTTAGCTTTGTTTTCATTTTTTCAAACAAATCCAGCAAGTTTTTGTTTTTTTTTCATTTTGACTTACAGTAGACATATGCCAATTTTTGTTTGAATTTCATGTAATTTGTTATTAGTGGAAATACAATTCTATCCTAATGCATCCATAGCCTTCAGAACAAAGCATCTAAACGGTGTGACAAAGTATCAAAGGATGTACAAGTGTGAATAACAGTGCTGAAGCAATTTGTTTGTTAACCAAGTAATCCACTTGTCAATCATTAGATAATTAATCCACAACAATTTTTTGATAATCGATTTATCATTTAAGTCATTTATCAAGCGAAAATGTCCCAAAATTCAAAATGCGAGGATTTGGTGCTATCTTTGGGGTTTTGGACTAAAGAAGTAACAACAAAACGATAAACAATTAATCAACTAATCAAAAAAATATATATAATCCTTAGGTTTAACGCCTAATTCAATACAAATACTAGAACCTAATTACCACCTACTAAAACCTTAGTTGCGTGAGCGCTAAGAAGAGATTGTTTTGATATTTTGGCAGCCATCTGCCAAAGCATGCTGTCATGCCAATGACAGCACAGTCTGAACGGCTGCTGTGACAGACGACAGACACCGAGCTGCCCAGCGAGCCCAGGGAGGGGCTACCAAAGCACGCACACACACACACACACACACACACACACACACACACACACACACACACACACACACAGCACCTGCATTCCCACAGTAGTCTGAGTCAACAATCACAGACCATCCCCCTCTTCGACACTATCCGTGAAGGGGCGACGGAGTGAGCGTGCGTAGGGGGGAGGACACCCTTGGAGAGACAGAGAGAGAAGGGAGTGATTTAAGCTCTGCTCCCTTGGATGAGGGAAGCTAGAAGGGCCTGGAGTAGAGGTGGGAGTCTGGGGGGGGGGGGGAGTGAGTGATAGAGGGGGAGAAGGGTTAGAGTAAAAGGGAGGGGAGGGAATCCAGCTGAGACAGCAGATCTCCGGAGAGGCCCAGTGCCAATGTCAAGGTGCTGAGTGAGCTGTGCGGGGAGCTACACACACACACACACACACACACACACACACACACACACACACACACACACACACACACACACACACACACACACACACACACACACACACACAGAGGCTTACTCTCGATTTAAAGTCAAAAATAGCCTCATTGCACAAACACACTTCTCAATTGCCTTCCTGCAAAATTCAACAGTGAACAAAATTCAATAGTGAACAAATTTCACGTGCTCTCAGCAGATGCATGCAAACACACAACCTCTCTGCTCTCAAGTGCCTTCTCAACCGCTTCCCTCCTGGGAAAACTCTTGCAGCTTCCCTCTTCACCTCTCTCTTGAGAGTCGTGCACAACCTCCTGTCAGCTCAGGCAAACTGACAGGACAAGACACACAGTTGTGCAGACGGCCAGAATGGACTCCCATTGTGCCCTTAATTACCAGGCCCGCTGAGATGCCCTTTGACCCCAAAGACACAGGCTGTTTGGCCAGTGGTGGACTGGTGGGAATGACCCTCTTGGCCGACGCTGACCTTTTCGACGTTCACTTCTCACCACAAGCTGCCTCCGAGCGCACTTGATGTGTATATGTGTGTGTTTTTGCGAGCCTGCTGAGCTTCACAAGTGCGTGCGCAGCGGCTTAGCGGGCAGATGCTACAGTTTGACTCATGAAACGTGGTAGTTTTGAATAATGCAAAAATACGGCAGATAAATCAAAAGCATAAGTCATTTTGCCGTCCGAGTTCTACGCTGGTTCGTGAGTTAACACGACTACTTGATCACACTCCTTCTGTCCGGCATCTGTAAGAACACAGCAGAATATCTTATCTATTCCTTATCACTCCGACTTTGGTCCAGTTGCTGCAGTCTTGGCTGCTCTTTTCAAAGGACTCCTCCTTGTGTGTGAAGGGAGAGACACATCCCTGTCAGCTTGCCCTTCTGTTTCATTCTTGTCTCCGTCTGTGGTTCAGTGCAACCCTTTATCTGCTCTGCTTATCAGGCCGACTTCAGCTCAGACGCTCCCGGCCTCCCTCTTCCTCAGCAGTATGTCACGGAGGAGACGTACAGTATCGAGACTAATGTCTGTCTCTCGTTGTATCTCTCTCTGCTCGCCCGGCTCTATCTCTGCGTCTGTCTCGATTCCTTTGCATTGAGCTGTCTGCTGTGCGTACAGACCATCGGCTGAGCTGTATATGAGTCACCTCGCTTAACACGTTGATGAAAGTGTTTTGTGAATACTCCCATTTTGTTGTCTTTCCCTCGCTTATTTTTACACGGGCAACGGATCACATGACGACTTACGTATGTGAAACAGCACCCGTGATGATAAACCCACAGTCTGCAGCTCCTCTCAGCTGTATGGAGCGCTTTCAGTGTCTTTAGATCATCACTATAATTTAAGGAGAGAAAAAGGATAACAACTGGAGTATGTAATGACCAAAAACAATAAAAGGAAAGGGATTGATCAGGCGGCTGACAATCTGTGATTCTTGTCAGTCATGTCCACATAAAAGAAAAGTAGAATTGAGAATGGAAAGGGCTGTTTGTCTTTCATGTTATTTGTTCTCACATGCCCATTCTGCTTATATTAAGCAATGCTTGCACAATATTTCTCTTGTGATTCTGATCATCATTTTTCTGTGTTTCTTAACTGCGAATGTTGTTGCTTTTGTTCCCACTTCACCCATGTTGAAAGATTCCTGGAAGAAAGGTCCTCAGCAAGTGTCATACACAGAAAAATCTACTCTGGCACAACAAAGGGGCTTATCTGTCACACTTGGATGTGATCAAGGCCAGTAATAACACTCCTGAACCACAGCAGGCAATATAAATTACTCCTCATTACTGGAGCTTCTTGTACTTTTTGCCAGTGAGATCACTGGAGAGCAGAGCAACTGAACTTCTGGAAGACCTCTCTGCATTGCATCAGCATTGTATCATTGAGTTACGCAATTTTCATGTTATGGCTGTAAGATGCCAGCAAAGAAAATAAAACTTTAGTTTCAGGTAAAATGTGAGACTTGGCAGAATTGTGATATAACTGTTTAATTCTATCAACTAATTTTGAGACAGGAGGAGCTGCACCGCCTGCGGCCGTACTATCGGACGATGGCTGCATAACAGATACAGGGTGGGGGACCCAATTTGATGGTTCGCCGTTCAAAGTGTTGCAAATAAGCAGTTTCCATTCACAGCCCCATTCACTGATTCAACCTCAAATACCAGCGTCCAGATTTGATCCATTGTACCGTATATATGAGACTGGGCGAGGCCTGTATCCTGTGTGGAATACAAAGTTAATTGCACACAATTGAAAGGTGTGTCACTTTAATTCTTCTACAGGGAAACACAGGGCCCAGAGGTATAGAGGTATAGAAAAACACCCACCATTATACTCCCATAACATCATTAGTCATTTACTTATAAAAAAACTATGGAATACAGACAAGCTTGTAAAGTGTTTTGCAGAGAGTGGCTGGAGCAAGTTGGGCAAACACATAGGTGTGCACATGCACACACACATGCCACGATTCACTGTGGGCAATAGCAACCCCACTGTTGCCTGATGGATGTGTCTGGGCACAGAGTACCATAGGACCAATGTCTGAACCACAAGTGGCCCAGTCAAATCTTTACACAGTCATAAACACGCCGGCATTAGCAACAGCTAGTTAAAATCATTCCATGAACTAAGGCGCTAGCCTGCTATGGCACAACACCCTGCTGCCATAATAAAAATGTACCTTATTCTATTTGTAATCTGCTACTGTATAATGGAAAGGCAGTGTCGGTCTGTGTTGGTTGGTGCGCCACTTTGGGCTAGACTGAAACAAAATATATGTCCCCAGAGGATGAATCCCATCGTCTTTGGTGACCCCCCCTTACAACTATTGGATTACCATTAAATATAATACAGATATTTATGGGGCCCAGAGGGAAAACTGAAATGACTTTAGTGATCCCTTTACTTTTCATCTCGCTCCATCATCTAGTCAAAATTCTAGTTTGCCACATACTTTGGTTTATGAACAAATCGCTGCAAAAAGCATTCCTATAAGCCTCAATTTGACTGTTAGCATGCTAACACGCTAAAGTAAGATGGTAAACTTAAACATTATAATGACAATTCTACTTAACAAAACATTTTACTTTTCCATATCTTACTTTGAGGATTGTGAACATGTTTTTCCTACACATCCAGTTTCCTAAATAAACTTTACAGATATGATTTTAATTAGGAAAAAAAATAAATAAGAATCTGCATCAACATTTCTACAGACACAGTTGAACCAGTACTCGACAAGTACTGAGATTTGATAGTCAGCCCTCGCTAAGTCTTCAGCTCCAGAGTCAGATGAGAAAATATCCAAACTTCAAGACCAATTACAGGCTTCAGGGGAACAAATCACTGTTGATAAGCCAAATGAAATGTTCACTTACTAAAGCGTTCACAGATTTATGGAGTTTTATGAGTGCATGTTGGCTGAATAGCAGAGATACACATCTGCATAACACACACACACACACACACATAGAGGCACACATACAGTATTATATATATATATATATATATATATATATATATATGCAACATATCCCCCATTAGGTTCCCCAGGTACCAGCTTGACTTAATAGCAGTGACATTTACACTCCTGGTCTCAGGAGTCATGTACACAGCTTGGCATTATTCACAGCTGGTTTACTGTTCCATGCAGTATAGACTGATTTAATAGCACTCAAAAATAAGGTGGCACCAGGGCTACTTAACACTGTGTACTAGTAAGACTACATTTCCCAATAAAACACAGACTCCGTCTTCATGAACTGTATGCTGACCTCTTCATAACCTTCTTAAATAAGCTCACACCTCCCCGCTGATAATGAACTGGTCCATGCAGGAGTATATTAGTGGTAAAGTCCAGCCCCAAAGTAGTGAGGGCAGTTGGCCAAGACAATAAAATATATGTGCAGAAAATATATCCCAGGGCCCTGTGAAACTTGGGCAATTAAAATGGAAATGTACCATGGGTATTTACAGCCAACGAGCGAGCCCACAGTCGGTGCTACCGAGATGCAGAGAAGAGAGAGAGAGAGAGAGAGAGAGAGAGAGAGAGAGAGAGAGAGAGAAAGAGAGAGACAGAGAGAGAGAGAGACAGAGGGAGAGACAGAGAGAGAGAGAGAGACAGACAGAGAGAGACAGAGAGAGAGAGAGAGAGAGAGAGAGAGAGAGAGAGAGCTGACGAGAGACAGTGGCAGTGGCACAACATGATTTAGATGCTGTGAGTGAGATTGTAGACCTATAATCCTAAAGGCACAGAACCAGACAGAGACGGAGGAAAGAAAAAAGGGCAAGCTCAGTTGGCAAAAAAAAAAAGAAGACAGGGAGTGAGAGTGATAGAGAGAGACCCAACGGCAGAGAGAGAGATAGAAAGCGAGAGAGACTGCAAGATGGAGAGCAAGCAGCCAGACATGCAGGCAGACTGTCCGTCTCTGGTTTGTGGGAATGCGGTAAAGACACAGTAGTAGTAGGCAGGGTCCCGGCTCTGAAATTAGAGAGTGGCGCTAAGAGAAGGGAGCCAGAGCCAAAGGCCGTCTGGGAGCTGCCAGGGGCTGCATCCCCAGCGCACTGCCGAAACATGATTTACTGTTGGACTGCACTACAAACGGCACACCGCTCCTGGGTGCGCTATCTAACTCACAGCAGCACACCACTTGTTGCATGCTATCGAGTTCACAACGCTGTAAAGATACCACATCAACGGTGGGAGGTGTCGACGTGAGAAAGAGCAGTTTCGGCTTGGTGGAGCACACTGCTGGAGCAGGAGTAAGGCCAAGCATAGTGAGTTAAACGGGTACCAGTAAGAGCATGGAATACTATATTGGATGTTTGGAGGTTTATCAGACAGCTCAACACGGCACAGCTGTGGAAAGGTCATCATGGTGACTGCCATTTTTTTTTCCCCCATTCCCTTGCAAGGTAAACATGACGTTTTACCTGAATGTTGATACAGCACTAATGTCAGTGCAGACATGAAGTCATGCATTCTGTCCGTGAAATGTTCGTGAGCAAAATACTGAAAGCCTAGCAGCTCCGGGGGCCTGTTGTTCTGGAGAGGACAATGACCTCTGACCTTCCCTGTGGCAGGGGGACAGTGAAAAGAAAATGTCCATTTCAATTTGAATCAATTTGTCCACTGACAACACAATGCAGCGCAAGCATACTTGCACAGATCTACATCTTTTATCCATTTACATTCAGTGGCAGTGCAAAGACGCCTGAGCAGGAAAGGATTCAGAGAACTAGATTTAATCAGGAAAGAAAAACAGGGGGAACTAGGTTGTTGTGTGCTGTAGCTATCGCAGGCCAAGTCCAGACATGCAGGGAGATTCTGTATGTGCTTGTCTGCAGCACGGGGCAGTCAGAGTTTGCCGCTGTGGTGAAGCTGTGTTTTCCAGGATTTGTGTGTGTGTGTGTGTGTGTGTGTGTGTGTGTGTGTGTGTGTGTGTGTGTGTGTGCATGCGTTTCCTTTGCCAAGTTTCCTCTCTTTGTTTAGACCGGCCCGGTCGGTCCGGCTCCCCGCTGAGCACGCCGCGGCCAAATACACACATATATCAAAACACGGCACAACAACAGACAGGGTGCTCTCAGGGCAGAGAGGTGCTGGGAATAGGAGCAAAGGGGGACAAAGAGACGGAGAGGTGTCCATGCTGGAAAACAGAGAACTAGAAAGACAGAGACTGCTGGACAAGCGGAGGTGGAATGGCGGCAGACTCTTTCTCACCCATTCTAACAGAAGGGCGGGGGGGGGGGGGGGGGGGGGGGGAGACAGACAGTGGGTCACTGTGACCGTCACTCTTATTACAGAGGGCCAGCTTTCAGAAGTAGGCAGAAACGTGGAGGAATGAATAGAGCGGCACCCATGACCCAGACAAAGGGAAGCAGGGCGAATGTACAGTGTGGCCACTCTCACTGAGGTGCGACTCCTTTGATCATCTGTAAGAGTTACAAAAAGGAATACTAATTAAATTTGAATAAATGTCCTAATGTTGTATTTTTTGCATCTTAATTAAATTCCTTTTTTTATACAGCAATCACAGACCCGTTTGGTAGACATACTTCTGCTGTGTAGGATACAAACATAATGTTGCACAAAGTCTGCAGATAGTTAATTTCCACTTTTATTATCCAAAAAGATTGAGGATTCCTACTGTAGTGTGTACTTTAAATACATTCCTTTAAAATTAGATAGGCTGGGAAAAACAACCCTGCTCCTTAAAATTCAATTGGGCATGACATAAGAACAGGGGAGGCCTCATTGAACTCTCAAGTATATTTTAAGTCCAAAGAATTTAGAAATCTCTTTAAAAACGTTTACATCTCTGTATGTGGTCGTTGACATGCTGTTCGACTTATTACAGAATTACTTGGTTGCAGTTAAGAATAAATATTTCCTCTCGTCTTTGATTCCTGTGCATTAATTCCGTCGTGATCGTAAAAAAAGTACGATTTTTCAAGAGAAAATAACATCACTAAGGCACTAAAAAGGGATTGCAGTAATAGTTCCTATTGATGTGGGCTGTAACTTCTTCTGGGTGCCAATATTCAAAATTGGGGAAAACACGATTGAATTCAATAGATTTATTGATGCACAATCATTAATAGGTTGAAGGCGTGAAACGTTGAGCTGAGCTGAGAACCGAGACACTGCTGGATGGACAACAGTGTGTGTGTGTGTGTGTGTGTGTGTGTGTGTGTGTGTGTGTGTGTGTGTGTGTATGCGTGTGTGTGCCTGGAGAACCACTTGTATCTTTGTATATGGTCTAATGTATATATATTTATACATGAGTGTGTGTGTGTTTACCAGGCCCTCATCTCTAAAGCCCTCCACTGGGTCTGGATCGGACCAGTCTAAACACACACACACACACACACACACACACACACACACACACACACACACACACACACACACACACTCATGCCCCCCTCAAAGCCGTGCTTTTAAAGACGAGGGGCCCTAAATGCCTTACAGATGGACTCCTAACAAACACAACACTCTGTCCCGGCCCTCAAGTATTTCCAGTATTTGGCCTTGCTGTAATTTACAGCATACTTACCTAATTGAGATGCTATTACGGTCAGGACATGCATTCTTCTGCGCACGCCTAGTGCTAATGCAGATGATATAAGCGTGACATACATGGCACAGTATATCTGCCCTAATATAGCGGTGTGAAGGTAACCACAGAGTGAGCGTGATGTATGGTCCATGTAGTGTACTTAGAGCTACACAAATAATGATGTGTTGAGCCGAGACATGTCTGTGCAGGTCCGGAGGGCATTAGAGGGTAATTTCCTCACTCGCGCAGACTTAATTAAATAAATTGAGAAGCATTCTAAAAGAATTAGAAACCACATGTTGATTTGAAGTTAATGATAAATACAATTGTGGTGCTTTTTAAAACTTTATAGGTAAATAATAAAAATATATTTTTTTTGAGGTTTTGATATCAAGTATTTTCAAAACTCATAATTATCATATCTCATATTTTTGTTTTCACAATTGTATTTTGAAATAAGTTATTCTGAATTTAAAATTTAAAATTAAATGCCAGCAAATAAATTAAACATTTAGAGGTTTTGTGTGGACTAATAGTTTTCCAACAGTGACAAAAAAATTCCTACATAATAAAAGGCACCTGCTTTCAGCTTCACACACTAATTTCAGTTTTAAGTTGCTGGGTTGCTACACAACACTTCACAATATTGTTAAATCTGTGGAACAAAACAGCATCGGACTAAAGAACCTTGTTTTTCAGACCGATATTTACAGGATATGTGAAAGCATATTGTTGTAATTTCCCGGCCCTTTTCTGTCCATTGCTATGAGAAAAGAAAAAAAAATCCCGCTCCTATAAAACCGGGAGAGATTTACCACAAACAGTGGGCTGACTTCATCCCAAAGCATGCAGCGATCTCCGCTCTGAAAAGGCCACGCTGAAGCCCAGAGACAGCGGCCACTGTTTGAGCTTGTCGTTTGGGTATTTTTCATCGAGTGTCTCTGACAGAGAGATAACACACTGTCACAGAGCGCCATCAATCTTCGTTTCCAAGTCGCTCCTGGAGAATTCAATCTTGAGTGTGTGGGGTGAGACACATCGGTGATTAATCGACTCTATGCTCCTGTGTGTGCGAGTGTATGTGTGTGTGTGTGTGTGTGTGTGTAGGCCTATATGTGTCTTTGTCTTTGTGTGATAAATCACTGTCTAACCCTGTACAGGACACACAATGCCCGAGCCCCCTTCAGCCCGCTGAAGATGGATTCATCTACAAGTGATGTGCTGACAAAAGCTTGACAAGAAAATGATTCTAGGTTACTTTGTCAGCTGCAGCATAAAGCACAGTCAGAGTGGTAGATGGCTGGTGTTTTACAGGGGAAAGGGAATTTGTAAAAAAAAATTAAGCTGGAGGCTTACCAAGAGTGAGCATTGAGAAAGGCATGGCAACACACACACACACACACACACACACACACACACACACACACAGAGAGTTGATGAATAATTCCTCAGGGCTGTTGGGAAAGATCCTACGCAGAGGTGATTCAACTGTGACACCAGGGCTCTGCTTTGTGTGTGATTAGGTTTACTATTACGAGCAAGAGGTGACGCAACTCAGAAAATTACACAGCGTTATGAAACACACTCAGTGGTGCGAGGCAAACAAACGTTTTCGGGCGCTGGAGATCCTGTTGCAAACAAAACGCAGCTGACAACTGAACTCAAGGGCACGCTAACTGGTTGAACTCGACTCATTGTCCCACAATACATCTCCTGTAAACTCTGTTTAGATGGGGCATTGCGTTGCTGCTGAAACACAAAGTGTCATGCTGCAATGCTGTTTCAAGAGTAAGTACATACTACACAATACATACAAACTTCCCAAAAAAGTACAGTTAAGTAGATTTAAAATGAAAATGGGAAGGAGAAGCTGTGTTCGATTACAACCACGGTCATTTCAGTCAGGATAACACGATGAGTGTAATTGTAAAATCCCCACATTCCAGAAACATAAAGCTGACACGTTAAGTTTATCTGGACAATAACGTCTGTGCTACTGGAGGCGTACCTGGAAGAGGGCCAGGGGATGTACCAAGTAACAGGGGTCGGCAGGTTCATCCACCTGCTGCCTGAGGGGAAAAGGGAGGCCCCCGTTTCCCACTTAACAGGTGTGCTGGCCCATCAGAACAATCAAAACAAGAAATTCACATGACCGAAAATGAGAGAGAGGGGAAGGGGGCGGAAGTTGAGGCGAAAGAAAATAGTAATCATGAAGGATGGGTGGTTCTGGGTGTCGCAAGTGGCTGTTGCTTACGCTTCTGTTACACTTTGAGAGGAAGCTTGTTGCAGCAACGCACGCAAACGCAGTTCTGATTAGAGGAACGGTGATTGGTCCCACATTGTTTAGGAGGGTCAGTAGGATTCCACTGATTTGTTTCTCAATCCTCCACCTCTTGTTGGTATCTAGCCTTCGTGTCAAGGCAGGGTGGGGAGAGAGAAGAAGTGAAAGAGGGAAGAGACAGCGAGAGACAGAGAGAGAGAGAGAGAGAGAGAGAGAGAGAGAGAGAGTCATAGGTATGGGAGGCACTTCTGAACACAGGTTTATGTTTCCAATCAGGAGATTGCGATCACAACATGAAGCCCTGAGCAAATGGGCCGTAACTCAATCACCGAGGGAGGTCTTCAGGCTCGGAGAGTACATTGGTTCAAGATCATTACTCCTCTCTCCGTAACAAAGGGGTCTGAGAACAGCAAACGCATGCAAACATTACAGAACATCAGTGCTGATGAAATGGGATGGTTAAATGTTAAGGCAAAGTGGGGGAAATCCTGAGCTGGCTGACTTGAATAGAAAAGAAGTGGCTATAGAATGCATTGTTCTATTGTATAGGAGTATGTTTTCATTTACTGTAAGACGCGAGAACAACTCGACGACAGAGGTTTGTGACATCACCAGCGACATGAAAAAAAGAACACGCTTGAACACGCGACACGTTTCCAAATGCCACGAGGCAAACAACAGATATAGCCACACGCTAACTCAAACAAACACATTTCATATCTTGAGTTGCATTTTTTTTGTTGTTTTTTTGTTGCAGACAGGAAGGCGAGCACAGTCACACGCAACTGGTTCAACCATCAGGGTTGGCGTGACGATGGCATCACGTTGTTCCTGTTCTCTCTATGGGAGAGGACACGCCTAGTTACATCCGTCATAACACAGCTGTTATCTATTGGCTATGCCTCCCTGTGTTAAGACTTTAGCCCCCCCCCCCCCCCCCACGGAACGCTCCCAGTACTCTAATATTCACTTATGGAAACATACACATCCAAGAATTGCCACCACCCAACGCACCTACAGGAAATAAAGCAGGGCTGGCATGGAAAATCATCAAAATGACTCAGCTCACAATGGGAGTCAGGATAATAATTACAAAAAATGAACATAAACGTAACTGCGGCATTAACGCAGCGCTAACTAGATGCTGATAAGCGGGAAGGCAGAGAACGCAGGTGTGTTTTTTTGGCATTGGGACACACTGACCGAGTCGAGCCAAAACATGGTAATATCAAAAGATAGCACCACACGCATTCATCTGATAACAAAGACTCTGAAACACAGTTATGCAGTTACACACGCATTCTTCTGCTTATCTGTCTTACACACCCACACACCCACACACACACACACACACACACACACACACACTGAGCAGCACAAGTGTGCTTACCTTATCTTCCAGCCTGATCAGTCGCGCTCCAATAGTTGGGTATTCTTTATCTTCTCCTTTTCCTGGTGAATGAATAAAAACGGACAATCAAACATACACACACAAACAAACATTCAGTGTCCAATAGTAATACATTTGCCTCGATGGCAAAATTGTTGTACTGAATTCATTTTTTTTTTATTATTGTGCATAAAAACAGATGCATAATAGTAATTGCTGCTCGCTCACGCACAAGTTACAAACATAACATTGTCATTTACAGTAGGAGCTCTGAAGGCTCATGATTCTTAGTGAAACCATCCATTCATTCATTTTTTTTTTTCTGCTTTTGTGGGTACGGGTCACCGTGGCAGTTTACGGCCCCCTAATGAAATGTAGACGCTAAATATATGTCAGAAAGAGTTATGCAGCCCTAAAAACACGACTTAACTCCATTATTCAGATCAGACTGTGGGTAAACGTACTTTAGGTGGGTTAAGCCTCCACTTATCCCTGGATCTGCATTAGTAACACAGTATTTTCTCTGAATTTCTCTTCAGAAGTGTACAAAACTCATGCCATGGTGATTTCACAGATGTGTGATTCAATGTGTGAGTATAGCCATTCATTTGTACTGATGGTGTATTTCTCTGTAGCTATCTTTCATGAACGTAGCCAGGTTGCTTGGGAGCTATGGGAAGATGACGGCCATATTCTTAATCCCGCCTACAAAGCTCCAATTGGTCAATTATTTTCTCTAACCAGGTAAGCATGACTGAGACTTAGGCTGTGATTCAGAGGTCTGAAACCAGGCAAATCAGGAAATCAGGAAATCTGAAATGATTAATTCCCAATTTCTTTCTTTGAGTATCATTTCCAAACTAATGTATACACTCTGAAGTACATCCGTACATGTACACACACATGAACATGCAAACACACGTAACCCTGCTCTACACCCACATGCACGGTGAAACAAGCAGTGTGCACAAATTCAAATATTTACAAATAAGAAAACAGACATATAAACACACCCACATAAAAACATATATATATATATATATATATGAACACACACACACACACACACACACACATCAGGGACCGCTCTTCCTCTCATATTTAGTCTGGCACAGCTTGTGTATGTGTGGGATATAAACACAGGGATGGAGTGACGAGTGACGGCTGTCTATCAGATGTAGACTGTTGTGTTTTTCTGGTGTATTTACCAGGAAGAAACATTCCTGGCTTCCCCAGTGTGCCGTCGAGCCTGGGGACAAAGACAGAGGTAATTAAAGTGGGGAAGGTGAAAACACTGGCCAGATACAGAGGAGATTCAGTTGAGCAAACAGCACTTTATTCCAGGTCATGAACGAAACATTAAAACAATATAAGCCAATTTATGGAGCCAATAAAATTAAACAAATGGCGTCATCTTGAACGGTATTTACTGCTTACCCACATGCAAGTTTTAATGGGATGAATAAATGAATTTTCTTATTGAGCTGTCAGGCTTTCAAAATAAACAATCGCACTCGCAAGAGGTTTCAATTGCACATGTGGACTGTTAGTCATCTAGCAATGTACTCAAGCACTTCAATATGCACTGGAAAGCATTGTCTTCTTTTCACCACCTCAAATTAAGGGTGGAATAACACAGCAATCCCATGTCTTTAGCGGCCTTTCCTTTATGTTGGTGACACATTTCGTGTAAAGTGTTTTTGAAGTCAGATGTGGCGAGTGCTGTGATCTTCTTCTTTGGATTTTCTGCTGAATGTTAACATTTGGTATTACTCTTTTTAAACATGAAATCAGTAGCGTAGCATTTTAGGAGAGACTTTGTAGAATTGTGATTATAAAAGACTCTTGGCTCTATGAATCTTTGCATAGAAGCTTTACATCATTGCAGTTATTAAATTGTAATAAATAATCAAGGAATCCCACTTTTCTTGATATACTGACAAACTGTGATGCCCTGCTGGTTTCAGAATTTCACAGCGCATTACCATGTGTCAGCTGAATTACTGCAAAAAGGTGTTAAGAGGGTCCAAGTGGTGTACTTACATAAGTTTGACCCAATTTATTACCCAAGCCACGTCCTTAATGGGTGACTCAAAAATCACAGGAAAAGTAGTGAAGACTGGACTTCATTAAAGCTCAACAAAGCATTTGTAAAAATGTGTAACAACTCAGAGACTAGTGAGGTGCTGTCCCATTCAGCCAGATGAGCAGTCAGGACAATAACAAAGTCTACTGCAATTCCTAAAAGCTGTATAGAGACATTTGTAATGGAGTCATCTCTCCTCCTGTCCTGTTGTCTTCATGACCCAGTTCAGCTGACCATGTTGTCAGTGTAGCTTAGTTAATTAAGGGCCGAACAACAGAGTTTTTCTGTCGCTTTTCTTTTCTGGGTTTGCGTGTTTTTGACTTTGCATCGAGTGTTCGCTGTTAATGTATTTGTTTTGGCTTGCAGCATGTTTTTTTCATTTGCATGACACTTCCCTAATTGTTTGGGATTTTCATATGCGTTTTGGAATTGGTTCTGAAGCTGCAACACATTTATCCAAATGAAAAAGTGTTGGGCCATTGTAGCGCCTTGTCCGCCATCGTTAGGTATCCAACATAATGATGGCAAGAATGTCAAAAAAAAAATGTAGATCAACTGACACAAAGTCAGAGGAAGAAAGAGCATGAAACAAGGTCAAAGACGCCACCTTCTCTGCAGTTCCTTGATGCGGACCATCATGTTGAGGTGACCCTGGGAATATTGCTCGATCACGTCTCGCACATCATAGGGCTTCCGCGCTTGCTGTGGATCACACACACACACACACACACACACACACACACACACACACACACACACGGAGGGAGACAAAAGCCATTGTCAACCATAGCCGCTGTTGCTTGGTCCCCGAAAACATCCCCAACCCCCTTGGGTGCAAAGGGTTCATTGTTAACTCATTGTGTTTGTGTGCGTGTGCGTGTGCATGTGTGCGTGTGTGTGTGTGTGTGTGTGTGTGTGTGCATGCACTGACAAGTGCATGGTCATGTAGAAAGCAATCGTGTTAAGGTCCTTTCACGGCTTTGTTTAGTGTGACGTGGATACAAGCAGCATCAGAAAGAACCCAGTGAACTCTTTAGGGTTTCCTTGGTATACACAGAGCATAGCCTCAGCAGCTGAAATCACTTAGGGCCATAATTGAAAACATACAGACCACTTGGAAACGGTAAGAATATAGGAACCATTTGACAATAACATGTAGCATGAAAATGATGCCTAAAGTATCTCAAACATGATTAGGTTGTTTTTTTTAAAAAACTGAAATACCTAATTCTGCTGCCTTTAGTGCTGCATGAGTCAATGACCTGCTGTGCGTGTGCGTGTGTGTGTGTGTGTGTGTGTGTGTGTGTGTGTGTTTCTGCAAGTGTGTGTTTTGGTGAGTGCAGTACAGTAAGTGAATTCCTACTGTAGCCCCAGAGACAGGTTAGTAGACTTCCCTTGATACTTCGCCTGAACTGAAGTGAGCACAAAGACGACATGCAGGTGCAAGTTTCAGGCATTTACACACAAACACACACGTACACACACGCACACACACACGTGCACACACGCACACACACACACACACACACACACACACACACACACACACACACACACACACACACACAGCGCTGCAGCTGACATATGCCCCCTGGGGCTCCCCCTGCTCATCCTGTATAACCGCAAAAACACTACACACTCACACACAAACACACACACACACACTTCTCTCACTCTCAATTTGTCTCTCTCTTTTGTTCTCTTTAACTCTGTTGAATTTCTCTCCACTGGATTTACTTTTGCTTACCTGAAATCTCTTCCTGGCCACAAAGTACTGCATTCTGCGGAGGACTTTTACAGCCGACCTCTGGGCATGGGACAACCTGTGACAGAAAGGGAGCCTGATTTAGTCTAAAGGTAACACAGTGATGGTCAGCCTTGGCCTATAGAAGATTCCTTGTCGTAAAATAGTGGCTTGCTTTTGACAAGCTAAATTTGGCTACATTCAAGAATCAATGGACAGTGTGTTTACCGTGCAAGAGCAAAACATGTGGCCCTGACAGGAGAGCACACACACACACACACACACACACACACACACACACACACACACACACACACACACACACACACACACACACACACATACAGAAACAGGCATGCATTCATGTACACAAAAATACACAGTAAACATCTAACTATGTGTCAACATGGATCAACCGCTGCTTTCTATCAGGGCTTGCCTTATCGCTCACTTAATTCTGCAACGTGATGCAAAGTGAAACAGAAGGAAACCAAACCCAGTTTGCATGAAGAGGAGTCCCAAAACACACGTCCCTCGACTCAAAGCAGCACATCTGTGTCAACACGAATGAAAACCCACTGGTATGGAGCTAAACACAGAAACAGAAACCACTGGGAGCAAACAACACACACAGACCCATACTTGCATACCGTAGTGACTGTATGGCATGCACTTGTGTTTGTTTTTTCAAGGAGGCTCTCTGTGTGCTGTGCGCTGGCGCTCGTGTGATTTATTTGTTGGAAAAAAAAAACCAAAAAAAAAACATGTCCTTGGATATTTGACGGCAGCGTGTTTGGACGACGTGTGCTTTGAGTGAAAATAGATAATGAGAAAACACGCACCGAAAATGTGTTGAGTGACTGGATTTCAGTGGCTTCAGTGATTGAAAACACAAAAATAGTTTGGACACACACACACACAGAGCCCAGCGGTTAGGGTTGTCAAATCGTCATGTGAATTTGAGAAAGGCATACTGTTGTATTGTATTTTCAAGGGCACAGAGGAAGCTCCAAAGACATCATACATTTATGACAATAAGTATTTATCTAAAGTAAAGATTTAGTGGAGTGTTAATCTAACTAAGCAGAAAATGAAGTCACTCATGTGTGTTGTAATCCCAGCTTCTCTGTGCTTTATTCACATAGCCAGGCCGACTGGCTAGCTAATGGCTACCACCTTTAGCATCCACCCTCGTGTTTCCCTCCAGGTAAAGTTCTGTCAGCACTGTTGCGTGCGCTGTTAGCCGTCGGCTCAGCTGTCGCCTCAAAAATCGGGAGAATATATAAACCAAAGCAGAATTTCGAAGACTGTTTCCTGCATTCTGGTGAATTCTAGTACACTGCAACACATTCCACTTTACTTCTAATTCTCAGGAAAAATACAGAAGAATTCACCCCTCTGGTATGAACTTGGGTAAATCTCTAACATCAGCTTTTTATGAATTCATTTACTCATTCGTTCATTGTTTGCCCCTGTTTGAACCTTTCTCTGCCCATGAGTGCTTTTCAATGTGTCAGCAGCTGCCAGGAAAGAACTTTTGGTTTGTTGTCTGGATGGAAACAGTCGGGCGTATACACGCTGTGCAGTGACAGAAACAGCTTGTGAAAACAAAAAGGAAAATAAGTTTTATGAATTGGAAGTAATACGGGAGAACTGTGACCCTGGAAGGACATTGGGAGAGGGGGAATCCCAAGAAACATTGGGAGGGTTGGCAAGTATGCCTTTAAACCATAATTACTAGTAAGTATTTTTTATATACCAACATATGATTTATTGAAATCCTCATGTCAAATGACCCCACTTGTTGTCCCCATACCAAAGTTGAGAAGCTCCGACTTAAGGTGTGTACAATGAACGTAACTCATTTCTCTTGATACCGATACTGTTCATAATTAGGTTTTAATGCATAAATAAATGCTGATTTCATTTTTTTTTTTGTTAATCATGTAGAACCTCTCTGCCCAATCCAGATTGCTCTGAAGTCCAACCCATGGTGGCTAAAAGTTAAAATCAAAATATATAGTAAAAACAGTTCCTGTCTGCTGGGTGAGCAGGACTTGCACCCGACTAGTGCCCGTCTCTCTATCCGTCTTCTGTTTCATGTGCAGTATGTCTCAGAGACAGGTGACCATTCCGCCATCTGTTCAGAGACATCAAAGTTACACTGGTAAGCCGCGGGACAGTGTGTGTGTAGGAGTAGCGTATCTGCTCAGAGGGGTGGATTAACAGCAAACTCACCATATTCCTGCTGCAGAGACTCAGAGGAAGATGGCAGAAATGAAAGAGGGAACGTAAAAAAATATCAAACAATGGTCGGTGCTGCATTGCCACTTCTACATACTTGTCTGGAGCATGTGTACGTCATGCAATGGGACGATTGTGTGTGCTAAGTGCTCTTTGCAGTTACTTTGAGCGTAACTGCAGCTAGAGATAAGTTCTCCTCCACTCAAACAGAAAATGAATGGCTGTGCTTTTGTTTGTAGGAGAAATGAACTTTTCTCTCAAACTACGTCCCAATCAAAGGCGACACACCCACATGCACACACACACACACACACACCCTTGTCAGACAAAAAAACACACACACACCACCCTCCCCCTCCCAGAACAAGGGTCTTTGTGGAGTCAACAAGTCGCTCTGAGGTCTTAATTAGGCAGAGGGATAACAAAAGGACTTAACAGACAATGCGTTTACATGGGACCATAAAACATGAGCATCAAAGGCTGTCGGGCTGCTGTCTTTTTTCCTGCCCTCCACGCAAGGCCTGCCCAAGCTATAGGAGGAAATGCACACAAACAATACCAAACATAAAGAGCATGAGGCCCTATTTTGGGGATAAAAAAGAAAAGTCTGCCCCCCCACCTCCTTGCTCTCTACCGTCGATCAGGATAAGGATGTGTTGGGGTGGGGGGGGGGGCTTTTCCGCCTCTTTTCTGTGTGACTCGGAGGTTCGAGCATAATTGGGAAAGAAAACACATGTAGGAAACAAAAAGCATGTGCGGTTTTGATCGTTGTACAACTGTACCCCGCTCCCTCCTTGCCCTCCTCTCGTTTCCTGCGTTTGACACAAATGCGCACACATGTTCATTGGGTAAGTGCGATAAAAGAATAACACGGAGGGTGTCTGTCCAACAGCCCCCCCCCCCCCCCCCCCCCCCAACCCCTCTACTCCATTCAACATTTGGCACAAAGAAACTGGAGGAATGTAATTTCTCCATCTCTCTCTTTGCAGATGCTGCCCTTCAAACACTTGCTGGCTCTGACTCTGCCTCTCTCTCTCTCTCTCTCTCTCTCTCTCTCTCTTTTCTCCGACACACAGTGTATCCTGGGGACTCCTCTTGAGTCAGCAAAGCTCAGATCTCGCCCACGACGTCTTCTACACATTTTCCATTGTCCTGCGCTCTATGATTCATTCTCCATTGGGAAGGCTGGCTACCTCCTGGCTCTTCTCAACAGACTGGCTATTCTTCATTAGGTCATCTGTAGAAGTCATGTAAAAGCCGTAGCTGCTGGAGTCATGAACTGGCCTTGTCCCTTTCTTGAAAAAGCTGTGACAGATTTAGCCCCGTGGACTCCCCTGGACCCTTCTCTCTTAATAAGTTTTCCCTTTTTTTCATTTTCCGATGGTCACTTTGGAGATCCCGGAGTTGTCAATGGCAACTCTCCCGCACCCCCCCCCCCCCCCCCCGGGCTCTTTATTTGGCAGGGGACCGTCAAATATCCTGTGCTTCCATGGTGCGCTGCAATAACCTTGGAGTCAGTCAGGAGAGAGCAGCCTTAGACATCAATGTGCTACGGTCTGGGCCCAGCAAGACTGCTGGTCTCTGTATGTGTGTGTGTGTGTGTGTGTGTGTGTGTGTGTGTGTGTGTGTGTGAGAGAGATAAGCTTTATGACTGGTGCTTTGGTCCATCAAAGAGATGTGCTCCTCTGTTCTCCTCAAAAACAGACATCCCTTTATCATATCTTGGGAGGATAAGATGACTACATTCTTTCAGGAATGTTTGATCTAAACGTGATGGCATGCCAGAGGGTGCCGTGGTAAGAATTATAAGTGAGAGACACCATATCATCACAGCCAAGTTCCTTCATTCAATGAGGGTTTGAAATGAATGGGCTTCTGAGCAGGTCTAACGCAAGAAATTCGCCGATGTGGAAAAAAAAAAAAAAAGTGTTTGTCTCGTGGGAAATTAAACCAACTCTGAGAGTGGTTTGCATCCGTGACTTCATGTTTCTCAGGCCACCTCCTCACAGGCTTATTGCTTGTGAACACGCTGTGTTCACACTTTGAGGTGGTTTTCGTTCGCCGGTAAACAGCTACTTCTATTTCCGTGTGGTCGGCAGACATCACAAGTGCACATCATCGTGTGTTTCCACCCGGATGACCTCACAAGTCTTTTATTCTTGATTATGATTCTGTTGGCAGACAAACAAAAAGGATAGTTACTCGACCAAAGCTCATAAATTGCTCCTGTTAACCTGGACAACAGACGTTTCTGTGCTGCTGCACTGAGACTTACAAATCATTGCAAAGTTGTCACTCCTACCGTCTTTCCCTTTGCCATTCTCACAGTCTCTCTGCTGTTCTGTCTCTTACTGTGTGTTTCTCTGACTTCGTCTTTGACACAAGACTCAACCTCCCTCTCCATGCAGCAAGACGCAGCTCGTTAAGTGATACAACCATTGCCCTCCTCCCCGTGCCTGCTCCGGTTGTTTTCGTGCTTCTCCATCCAGATCAATGGACACTGATCAAGACATGCTGGAGACAATAGCAGCAGCCGTGCCACATCAAAGCCCAGTGCCCATTACGAGCTGATGACAAAGAGAGAACAGAGAGAGCCTGCTATATTTGATGTGTGTGGCCAAAGATACTGTAGATTCTCTGTCAGCCTCAACTTCTGCATTTCCATCACAAAAACACTGTGAAGCTACTCTGTAAAAGGACATGTTTGTGTTGTACATGCAGGAATACAGCAAGCAAATACAGAGCTTCAATCTCTTTCATGCGTTCTTGTGTAGACAGTGTGGCCCACAATGCCTTTTGTTGGCATACTATGTTGTGGTGGTATATACTTAGGATTTTTACCATCGGATACATTGCTTGTCCAAAGCAGCCTTGTATAGTGTGATCTCATACACCTCCAAAGGTACATGTGCATTAAAGTCTCAAAGCCTGTGAAAGAATCCCACCAATGAAATGGTTGACATCCCGGTGAACCTCAGAAAAAGCCCCGCCCCCGTTTAGCGTTAATGACGCCAAGTCTCACAACCTGTCATTATTTGAGAAGAACAGAGACAGACACCGCGCTCTTTCCCACCACACGGAGAGAAGATTGGAGAGGAGCACACTTCTAACAAGTAGACTAATGACTGGTGAACTCTTCGTGACACGACTGTAACTGCCAAATTAACTAAAGATTTGGACGAGGAGGTTTCCAGTTAGACGGGTGAGCGAAATGAAAAACTGCAGCCGTGGGAAAAAAAAAAAAAGCTTTTTGCCAGGGTATGAAAACCACAAAGAACTATGATAGTGATCTGTAAAATATAGACAAAAAAAAGTCTAATTGAAGGAATTTTACGGATGAAGTTCCCAAGGACTTACATAAACTATAGATACTGGTTTTCTGTATATTGCAATGTACTTTGCATATTCATTTGATTAACACATGAACCACAGTTGATCCTCTTGAGATACGGTCTAGCAACTCTTCCCATCAACAAACTGGGAGCAGGCAAAAAAAGAACTTGGGACAGAACCCACAGATACGACCACTAATATGGGGTTCTGAGGGTTTTGTCCCAGGCTTAAGGTGTAGCCTTAAGAGGAGGACGTGGCTCTTACTATTCTTCAAAGTGAGCCAAATTAGAGAGCTGGAGATTTGGGGGTTAATGACCCCCTCTTTTCTGCCAGTCCTTCGTTTAGTCTAAGTGTTTAGCCTAAGGTGTGTCAGTAATTTGGGAATGCATGTTTGTGGGTGTATCAGGGTCAGACCTTTCTTTTCAGTGGGCATTTTTACCATTAAATCTGTTTTTTTCTAAAGATGGTTGGTGTCTATTCAGGTGCACTTTTTCAGCTATGCTGTGTGGTTCGATGACCAGTTGGTTGGTCGGTCAACCACTTTCTAGGCCATACTGAAATGTCTCAACAACTTTTATCTAGCACCGTCATCATATAAAATGTTCTATCTTCCTTAACCTTTTGTTTAATCTCTAACAGTCTGGTTTGATTACAATGAACATTACAGCATCACAGAGCTGTTAGCGTAGCTATAGACAGTCTGTCTTAAAGGGGCAGTCCAAAACATCTGCAATCACGGTGGGATCCACCACTGTCCTATTTCTCAGCATCAACACCTCCGCTCCCCTGAAAAGCAGCAATATTAGCACATTCTCTCCCTGGATTCCAGCTACTGCACCTTATTTTCTCATAATTATGTTTAGACTATGTTTTGCTGACACAGTAGTAAATGTTTTCCTCTTAACAGCGCCAACATGTTCTAGTCTTTCAAGCTGTGTCCCACAAATCAACTAAAGTCGAGAGGCCTAATATCTGAACAAGAAACCATAGGAGCATTACTTGCCCCTCATTTTTACTTTTCTAAGCATTTTTAATTCAGAAGTGTATGAGAGTGTCCCTGCATGCACACGCGTTTGTAAATCTGTATTCAAGCTTAGCTTACTGCAGAGTGGGGAGTAGTAAGCCTTGCAAGGGACCACACACACAAATCCACATGCACCAGCATCTTAGTGTGAATGGAAGCAAGCAGTCACATATATAGACATACATACCCATGCATGGATATCCAACACTTACAATTCCTCCCTGTTTAGACCAACATTCTTGAGGTCTATGCGTGTGGGTATGTGCATGCACATTATGAAGACAGGAGGGCGATTGGGTTTCTCCAGTGGGGGGCGAGGGGATGAGGGAGGATTTATAATTCATGGCCTAATAGGATTTGTTGCTGTTTAGCAGGATTAGGCATGTTTGAGAAAGAATCTATTTATTGCTGCCAGTCGGGGGGTCCCCTCGCCTGGGTGGGGTGGGGAGGTTTTTGGAGCTTGGTAGTGGTGAGGTGAGGTCGGAGGGGGGGGGGGGGGGGGGCTGCACACTGGACCCTTGCAAATTTTTTTTTCCCCCACTCATTTTCTGGGATAACCCCTTGCACTGAGGCCCCTGAGCACCCAAGCCCACCCCCTCCTCTCAACTCTTAGCCACCATCTTTGGATTCAATTGGCTGTTTCTCTTTCATAGGGCTCCGATAATCCAAGCACATGAGCCCAGTGGTTGGTCATGCCAACACACATGGCTGTTCATGTGTGTGGTTTTTTTTGTGTGTCTGTCCAGGGGCAATTAGCACCACTACGACCTCGGGGGGGAGGAAGGGCCTGCTGGAGGTGGCGGTCACAGACCTGCCCACGTTGGCCACACTAGCTTTGGACCCAGCAGGAGGACAGAGAAGAAGAAGCAAAGAGAGAGCGAGGAGAAAGATCGAGAAAGAAAGAGATGGAGGGTGACCTGTGGGCCTTCTTAGCTAAGGGGCTTTCATAAGCCAATGGGTTTGGATTATAAAACTGTGCTCCTTCTCAAAAGAGCATTATTCTTTCATTCATGTGTGGTTGGGGCTACTGTGGGGGGCTGACTGACATTAAAGACTACTGTTTAATTAGGCCTTTCTACGGTGGTCAGCCATTTTGTTCCTGCTTTCAGCTATGGGAGGCCTGGTTGGCCTCCATAATGGATTGTGCTGTGTCTGTTTGTGTGAAAGAGGTAGAGGAAAGATGTGCAGCCTCAAAATATATATGGATGGATATGGATGGATTTACAATATGAGAGTCCAGCGAAAAGGACTGAGTGGTCCTTTCCTCTGTGAAGAAAGAGACATTCTGTAAATATGGCAATAGAGACAAAGACACGATTTAAATTATTGAAAACATATTGATTTTCATTCCTAGAAAGAGAGTCACCATGCTGACAGTGAGCACTTACAGTACTTCTTCACTGCAATCCTGACGCTGAGGGGACCTCCATGCCTGGTAGAGGCCTTGAGTCCCCTTAACTAAACAAGCATTCACCATATAGACCAGGCTCACACAAATGATCACTGTGGGATAAACCACTGTTTGGAGTCCCTTTGTCAGGAGAGGAGGGGAGATGATGTCAGATGAGGGATATGGCTG
Organism: Cebidichthys violaceus; assembly: GCF_023349555.1. Lineage (NCBI taxonomy): Eukaryota > Metazoa > Chordata > Actinopteri > Perciformes > Stichaeidae > Cebidichthys > Cebidichthys violaceus. Next base: position 4,915,913 of record NW_027176483.1, read on the forward strand.
ACAGGTCTGGCCAAACAACGATGCAAGCTTCTTTCAAAAAGTTGGAAAGGAAATGTAGGGAACCGCTCGGCTTGTAAAATCAGTCCCCGTTTATCTCTGCTTTAGTTTAGTTTTCACTTATTTGCACATTGATAAAAAACGAGCTATTGAAAATAGAGACACAAAATAATAAGAAAACCAGTGAATGCGTAACGCCCACCCACTTCTTTCCATACTCGCTCAAATTGTAGTCTCAGAGTGCTAGAAAGGATGAGAGCGATGGGGAGCGAGCTGAAGGGGTGGAGGGGAGTGGTAGTGGTAACAGTAGTAAGTCGTAGTGGAGAGGAGGGATTTATGGCAGCAGATGAGGCTGAGAAGTTCTTTGCAGACTCGCTTTAACAGCTTCCGTTCCTGGTCCACCATACAATTAGCACACTGCCTCTGTCTCTAGGTCTGTCCCTGCCTGGACGGTAATTAAACCAGCAGTCCAAACATGCAAGCAGACAGACAGGCAGGCAGAGAGACATGAAAGCTGACTCTCCACTATCACTAAAGTCACAAAATCATTCCGTAAATATAGATTTTAACTAAGTACAGAGAAACCTAGGTGATCTAGCCTTCATTCTCTGTTCATTATATCTTACACTGCAAATAGTTGTTGGCTGCTATATTAATGCTCTGAATATCGTATAGAGAACCTTTAACACGTCTTGAAAAACATTCAGATATCACATGATTTAACGGTCAGCATTCAGAGATCTGAGAGACTTCCAACTGATTTGCGATTTACTCATGAAGACTTGATTTGAGACCTGCTTTGACAGGATTTAAGATTTGGCTTGAGGATTAACTTGCACTTGCCCCAAAAGACTGCTCAAATCATGACCATTATCCAACCTGATGTGCCTCCCTTTGGATCGCAAGAGGGAACTGCTGTATAGAGAGGAACATGATTCAGAAAAAGAGGCGGGTCTCAGAGCTGCATCAGTTATTCCAAAGTGAAATTATTAACCACTGAGCCAACACACTTTACACTGGTATACTTACTTAACACAGCCCGAAATTCATATTTTAAGTCTATCCTCATTTGTCTAAATGTTTCAATTTGCTCTTTCTTTGTCTCAATCGGCCATCCAAAGCAGCAGCTTCGGCTGCTTTTTTGTTATAATCCATACATTTTAATAGCTTCATTCTATGTGCTATTTTATGTTTCTGCTGATTTAAACTTGTGGTCTTTTTCAGTGCATGCTTTTGCTATTTGTTGTAACAGTGGCTCCTAATTCCCCCAAAAGGATTTTTGGAGTTTCCTCATATCTAAACAAAAAGAGAAAGAAGTTCGTCCTTTCTCTTTTTTTCTTCTCTGAATAGCTACATTAACGTAATCCGGTCAAACAGTCAAGAGTCACTTCTAAATCCTGGTGGGATAAGCTGAGCACAGGTTGGTGTCGTGTATCTGGAACAAATGACAGTTCGTATCAGTTCTTGTTCGTGATCATAGAGAACGAGTGAACAAAATGAGGAACATTGTTACATTTAGAAGGCTGACTGCAGGCTATGATCCCACCTCTTAATGTGTGTGTGTGTGTGTGTGTGTGTGTGTGTGTGTGTGTGTATAAGCAGTCCAGGTCAGGGACTGCTTCTTGCTTGCTGCTATAGTGGGATCAGATGACTGTGCACGGAGAGTTCACAGGCCCAGGAGGAGGTGAAAGAGGATCAGGGGGCTCCGGGGGTGCAGCAAGGTCTATGATTGGTCAAATTGACCCTCCTAATGCTCTCTGGTGAGATGAGATGTGAGAGGGGAGTGTGTCAGGATGAAGTATGGGCCTGTATCACTGCTCTTAAGCTCCTCTCAAAATTATACGCTTTTTTTTTTTTTTTTACAACAGCACTGTTTTGAGTGCTAGTGGACAGCTGTTTCAACATTTGAACACTGGTTGAGGCCTTTGGGCAGTATTGATGTTTAAAATGTGATTTTACAATAAAAACATGTCCATGCATTTCAGTACTTTGAGTCAGTATGTTTCATTTCTTAAGTGTTGTGTGGAAATGACATTAATGGGAAATGGACATGAAGTTAAAAACATATCAGTTATGACTGGGCGACTTGGAGAAAATCAAATATCAAGATGTTTTTTACCTCGATATGAATATTGCTTAAGTGCTTTTAAAAAATATGTTCATAATGAGATTTTTGATAAATAATGCTCAGTTATGTGGATATAATGACTATGTAGGTAAAGGCAAATCATAGAACAGCTAGAACAGTCTGGTAAAGTCAGAAGATTACATCACTTTACTGTAATGCAGCCTATAAAACACAACAATTATGGCATATTACACTATCCAAAATCTAAGACAATATCTAGCCTCATATCAATACTCTATCGCTTCAACATGTTTAAATCTCTTTGAGTGATATTTGAGTTGGGTTTTTTTAAAGTTCTACACCAGTGATCAGCCGGATCTGCTGATCTCCAGATTGCGCTCCAAAAGACATGAAATCTAATTTGAGTGGGAGAACAAACAATAGCCAGAACATTTTGGACAAAGTCGAAAACAGGAGCGACTGCCAAGCTTCAAAACAGAACACGGGGAACTGAATGTCCAGTTTATAAGGCCAAGCGATAAAACTAAACTCCAAATCAAAACAAAACGCTGAAGAATATATATGCTGTGGTGGAATAATAACTTAACGTAATATAACATGTCAAACAATCCTGCAGATTTAAGGAATCATATAAACTCTGGGATAGTTAATTGAGTCTTAGCTCAGAGCCAAAAGTTAGCACACAAACAGGAGACAGACAAATACAGACTGATGTAATACTACTACGATATAACAACACTGACCTAATAATAACACGACGACTGCAAGCCGTGGTATGAAATATGACTTCCAACCGTACTCCACACTGACAGACAGGAAAAACAGACGTGCTGGCTCAGCGCCCGGAGCATTAAATTACTGAATTCAGAGGCATTAATTTGTCATGATAGTAAACTAACTTCAGATCAGTTGATATCTGTCATGCTTCACCTAACATCGGCGTGGTACAACACCGTGTCAGCGATGTTAACGTCCGATTATTTAGAAAACAGAAAAAGAGGGAAAAAAATAAGGGAGAATAAAAACTGGCCAAATAAGAAAAAGAAAAAAACGAAATGAAGGTGAGGAAGTGTGGGACTCATCTCGTTTTCAAAGAGCTCGGTTATGAGGGCGGTTATCTGAAAAGAGGCGCTGGGAACGAGGGTGCAAAGCCATAATTGGATGCTTGTCTCAGGCCAATTTTTCAGGGCAAATTATCAACGCATGGGTTGGATTGCTGGAACCACATTGTGGAGGTGGGAACAGTGGGAGCTTTGAGGGGCCAGCGTGACGCTCTAATAGAATCATTTAGCACACTGGGATAACGACAGTGTGTGATGGATGGAGCGAAGGCCCCGCATCTGCTGCTGCTGCTGAGTCGCTGCAGCGGTAGGTAGCACCGCTAAAGGTGCGGGCAACTGGGTCTGTGTGTGTGTGTGTGTGTGCTTGTGTGTGTGCTTGTGTGTGTATTTCTGTATCCGAATCTGGGTGTTTGCTTGCGTGTGTGTGCTGACACTGAAGTGTTTATAAGCATGTCAAAGGCCCTCGTGGCAAAATGCACAGAGCCTTGTCTATCTGCGAGCGTGTGAGTAAAACGATGACTGGGCATGTTGCTTTTGGAAAGCTGCGCTGTGCCATCCCGGCTTAGGACCGCCTTGTGAGCCCTCCCCTGCTCCCAAGAACAAACTGTCCATCACAGCTTGCCACTGACCTCCAAATTTCCAAACTCAAACAGGCAAAGTAAATATACTTTGGATAAGAATAACTTTAGAAATGTAATCATAATCGGGCTTTTCATTTGCTGACACAGAAGGATATACAGGATCGCCACTTCAAAGCTAGAGATAGTCGAGAAAATTGGAATAATTAAAAAGATGGACGCAGCCATTGTCATTACTGCAGTACAATAAGCGCCTGCAGTTTATACAGTTTATGTCAAGAAGCCGCACAGCTCTGAAATAAAACGAGTACAGTTTACTTTTGGAGCAGATAATAATAGGTGAATGGCAGCTGAGGGTGCTGGATGGTCATGAAACCTCCAGATTGAATTATCAGTAAAAAAAAAAAATGTTTTTATATATAGTTTGTTACAACACTCACAAGTAGAAATAGATATTATGTTAAAATTCAAGCCATCTAACCCAAACGGCCTCCTTATTTATATTCTCTATTATTCCTTGATCACCATCTTTGGTACATCTATACATACAGAAATATTATCCAGGAGCCAACTATGCCGCTATCTTTGAGGAGCACAATGGCGACAATACCAACTTCTCTAGTAAAATCAAAAATACACATTTTTCCTCTTTCCTGTAGTGATTGTTTAAAAGTGTTAGTTGCCCAGTTTGAGAGATATTGGCCGTAGAGATGTCTGCCTTCTCTCCAAGACAACAGGACTATATGGCTCTTGGCTTGACCTTGTTGTGAGCAGTTTCATGCAGGGACTATTTTCTTTCAATCATAGTTCCTACATGAATCTCACACCAAAACAAGATTGATAAATAACACCACAGGTAAAAAGAAAAATATGTATTTTTGATTTTGGGGTGAACTGTCCCTTTAAAGATAGAAATTCATTGATTTGAATCATAAACTAGAGCTTGCCTCAACCTAAGCCTGCTGCAGCATTACTCCACTACACCAAAAAAAACAAACTAATCATGATCATGTGCAAATATAAGAGCTCAGCAGAGGACCCAGCATGTGAGTGTGTAGGGCCTTAAAGTAGAGGGTTGTCTGTGCTATAGTTGGCAGGAAGCCAGTCCAGGAGAGAGGACATTTCATACATGAAATCCTCTCCATGCAGGAGGTGAGGTAGCCTGGAGCTGTCGAGAGAGGTTCTTGTCCAGCCCTGCATGGTGCACACTGCTGCACTGTGGGAAACACTATACCGCACATACAACACACACGCACACGCACACACACACACACACACACACACACACACAAAAGCTCATATGTGTATTCAACGCTTCTCTCGCAGATAAGGATACACACACTCACAAAAAGACGCCCCCGAAAGCATGCACATAGAAACAACGGAGAGAGAAAGGGGTGGGGAGGGAGGAGTGGTGCAAGAAAAGGGAAAGAGCGAGAGAAAGGGCAGTGGGAGAAAGAGTGCAAGATAAAGAGAGTGAAAGAAGGGCTTGACAAACAAAAGAAAAGTCAGTTACACACAGGGAGCGCGAAGGGCATGGGGAAGAAGAAAAAAAGCAGTGAAAAACGAAAATCAGCGAAAAAAAAAAATATAGGGGGGGGCGCAGAGAGGGAAAAAAAAAAATCTGCCTTCAGCCTCAGAGTGGGAGGAGCGAGAAGGAGAGGCAGCGGAGGAGGAGGAGGAGGAGGAGGTGGACAGAGAGAAAGAAAGAAAGAAAAGAGATATGGAGAGAAAAGGGAGAGAGACAGGAGGAGGAGAGTGTCAGGGCTAGGGGTGATTAAGCCCGGGGTCTCCTCTCTGCAGAGACACGTGCGCAGACTTAATCAAGTCGACGCCAGCCAGCCACATTTCCACATTACTCCCTGGCCGCTTGCCTGACAGGTCCGAAAGAGGGAAGGGAAGAGGAGCTAGAGGAGTCCGCCAGCCCCACACACGCACCTCTCCTCCTTCTCCTCCTCCACCCCAGCTTCTACACCACCCCCAGGGCCCGGAGCGATGCCAGAACACATGTGAGCGGCGCTGGAGGGAGTGGATGGGTATAAGTTAGGGTGCAAAGAGCAGAAGTACTACTGACTCCACTAAATGAAATAGTAGCTGGGAGTAATCACTACTCCCCGTGAAATATCAACTTTTCTGCTGCTGCTGGTACAGAGGAAGTCAGCATGATTAAATCAATTTAGACTTAAAATACACAAACTGTATACTATGAAACCATCGGCATATTCTCAAGATATTGCTGTGAAAACATATATAAAAGTTCTCAATACAATAGTCAGAAAATGAATAGTCGATATCCTTTCCCTTTAAAAGAAATATAAATATATAATGCACACCTTCTCTTCCCTCTTTTCTCCTCCACTACTCCCATTTCACGTTCAGGCTTTTTTTTCTTTTCTCTCCTTGCTGGAGGCCAAGTGGGTCCGGGCTCAAGGTGGGGTATAGCGATGTCATTTAATAAGCAGCTTAACTCCAGCACACACGCCACAAAGAGCGGCCTGCACAGGCATCTACACTACAAGAAATGTCCAACCACTGCTTTAGTCCAAATCAGGATCGACTATACCTGTGAAGCTATCTCTACATTAGCGCAACAATACATGCACACTAGACGACCAAGGGGAAAGTTACACATACTATTGCCAGTGATGAAAAATAGAATTCTCTTTATGTACAGTATATATATTCAGCCTTTTCATATTTCTTTTTGCAGCAGAGCTGAGTGTTATGTCCAGACAATGAGGTCTGATGACAGCATTTCCAGTAATGGGTCAACTTCTTATCTCCTGGAGTGAAAGTCCCTGATAGAGATGGAAACATAGAGACATTTGGTTCCACGCTGCTGTTCCTGAACAACTACTGAGGTGTAATTTCAACGTATCGCCGAAAACAAAGGCCAGCCTGTGCCAGTCTAATCTGTCTTCAAATTATGCACAGGTGGTTGGCTGATAAGGTGAAGAGGTGTAGATATAGTGTGTGCCTGAGCATGTGTGTGTGTGTGTGTGGGTGTGTGTGTGTATGTGTGTGTGTGTGTGTGTGTGTGTGTATCCCCTGGCACTATATCAAGTACAAAGCTCAATCCTAAACATGTGCATGTGTGCGTGCACGCAAACACACAAGGGGGCCTTCAGTGGTCTCCTCTGACCTGTGAGTGAGGGCTAATTAAGTGAAGGGAGATGACAATGAACAAGGGCCTCCCATAGGCCAAGCCATCACTCAGGCCCGTTGTAATGAACACCCACCTACAGGTGTGCTGATCCCTAGACAACTCTCCACACACACACACACACACACACACACACACACACACACACACACACACACACACACACCTCCTTTAACACATAAGGGTACGTACTCAAACGTGCTTCCATATGTACAGTAGATTATTAATGCATGCACACATGTTAGCAATTAGCAGTTAGAAAAAATACTCAACAACACACTGACATATGCACATAAGGACGCACGCACACACACACACACACACACACACACACACACACACACACACACACACACACACACACAGACATGTCGGAGTGGTGCGGCAGCTCTGTAGGTCCGCTGGTCGTGCTTTGCTGAGGGCTGTCACAACCGCAGCACTGACAGTTCATTAGGGGAGAGTCCGCCATCAGAGCCAGGCATAAACATCTGTCACCGGGTCCACTGGACATCAAGCTCCATCAAACAACAATCACACATGACTGGTGTTATGTAGACCCAGAAACAAAACTTGCTGCACTCAAAGAGTCACGTTTATTATTTCAATTTAGACATCTAAAAGTCTTTTTTTTTTTTTCTATTAGCAAGGTCATGTCATCTATCATGGGCTCGATGAAGGCTCTCATGAAACTAAATAAACCCTAAAGACCCTGATGTTTTCATCTCACATTTCTATTCAGAATAATCTGCCGCATGAATAATGTTACCAAAAGCAGCCTTCCTTTATGTCGAAGCACAACTCAAATGTCTTCCCCTCACAAATTAGGACCAGGTCTCCCTTGCTGACTCGCCTTTTCCATTTCCAATGAATGATTAAACTTCACCATTTCATTTCCTAGAAACGTGCCAACTTGAGTGCCATGGCTACGCCTGGAGCACAACTTCTGCGTTTTATGGGCTTAATTAACGGACCCTAATTGCTTCTGAAAATAAATAAATAAGGCAGCCAGCGGAGCGCATCCTACAGTTAACAGATTATTTCCTCTCTGAAAACAATAACAGAATGTTCTGGTTTGTTCCCTGGGGGCCAGTTAAAGATGATCCGCCTCAATATTTGTTACAGACGGGTTATTAATGCATTAATACAGTCCTGCAGGACCAAAGTTGGTCTTCCTTGGATCCTGCAGGACTGTGTTTCTAACAAATGATCATGAGGAGAGATTGGGTGCAATGAGCACTCATTTTGGTCTGAAACGCAATATTTTCCCATGTCACAGTAATCATCCATAAAATGAACCTTGGAAAAACATTACTGAAATGTGGAAGTTTCTCCAACTTGACTTTGGATTTGAAGCTCGCACAATCCCTATTGGCGCAATCACTATTCTGCATGTAATGAGAAAGGCCTCTAGCCAAAACAAAGTCAGCCCGTTTAACAGAACATGTTGGTTTTTTTCCCCCCCTTCCCTCGTCTTTCTAGCACCGTGACGACGGGAAATGAGTCTCGACATCAAAGTCTGAGGAGGACGTGACTCTCTTCCCCCTCCTCTGTTGTGAAGCTGTCCGCTACACCTGACACACGACGGGAACGCGCGCACGTAGACGCACGTACGTGACCATTTTGTTTCGGGCCTCTCACATAAACTCAAGCCGTGATATCACCCGGTGGCGTAATGGCAGGTCGGGGGCCACAAACACTTTGAGATTTCTAAGGGGCCTGGGAGAAGAGCCACCGCAAGTTTTATATGGTGGGAGAGTTTGCATTCTGTGGGGGAGGCTCGTCCTGCGGTGGAATGCAAATATTTAGCTTGCCCCTGGTATAAAATGAAAATTACACAGTACGACAGGAATACCTGCGTAGCTACCCAGGTGATCGCCAGCCTGGCTCCATCCACCAGGACGTAAATATAGTAATTACCCACAAGCGTCACGGGCACAAAGGGGAGTCAGTAAAGGAGTCTTATTGGTTGTTACTGGACAATGATTCATGACTAAAAATGAACCCGTGCTGGCACGGCAAGAATGCGGGTGACATAACCAATCAGGGAGGCCATGAGAATGTTTCTCTAAGTTTTAGGGTAGATGTAAATATTTGTTGCTCTGTGATAACGAGCAGGGGATTTATTTGAGTGGGAAACACAACAGCCAAGAGGCGGGTCAACGATACCGCTTCAAGGAGAGCAGACTTGGGTTCACACTCCAAGAAGAAAAAGGCGATTGTGTTAGTGAATGGGTTAGGGGGAAGGGTTGCATAAGTTCACTGTTACCATTTTCAGGCAACCCCCCCCCCCCCCCCCCCCCGTGACCCTTATGTCACTGAGACATGCTCACACATCACGCTGTCTGCTAATGCAACCTAGCTGTAGTCAGTGAGAAAGAAAGGCCTCTGGCCATGCAGACACAAACACCTCCACTGTTTACACAGTGCAGTCTGACACTGTGTACAGTGACCAGTGGTGAACTGAGTTAAGTGAATGACAGCGAGAAAATGAAAAAAAAAAAAAAAAAAAAAAAGGAACAGAAAGCATAAGTAAATGGACAGAGATGTAGGAAATCGAGTGGGAAATTAAAAAAATAAATAAAGGGAGCGAGGAGTTATGGACTGACAGAAACAAGACAGAGGAAGAGAGGGAGGCAAGAAGAGAGAGAGTGCCCCCTACAGAGAGGACAGAAAACTTTAACTGCAGTGACCTTGACACCGAAAAAGAGCTCTGCATCCTCCTGTGTCTGACGCAACGACGGATGGATGTTACTATATCAATAAAGAGTTAAATAAATATATATGTATGATTTTGTTGCAACTTAAAGGAGTATCTGCCATGGTAGACTGCACAGATAGAAGTTATTCCATACTTAAACAGATGATGGAGGTGATTCATGCATTCTTATAACCACCTGGACAAAACACAAAGACCTTTTGAATTTTTCCTGAAGTATGATGCTTTGAATGATCTTTACCACTGCTTTACATCAAGAAAAGTTGCTTTTTGCACTTCTTTCGTGAATTACAACAAGCCAGTATCTGAGGCTTGAGCGCACGTGAAAAGAAGAAAAGAGTCTAGTCGTATCCACATGTGTCTTTTCCTCATGTGTGCGTCTGCGTATTTATGTGACTTATGCGCATGTCTTAGTGCTCGCTGTGAGCGTGTGTCGGGCTGTGGGAGTGTTTAAATGGATTTTCCAGAGGCCTACAATACCAGTGCCATGTGTGAGAGGTTCTTTCCCTCGTATATTGGCCATGACACCCTCCCTCCCTCCCTCCCTCCCTCCCTCGCTGCACAGCATGGCAGCCAGCAGCACCTGCTGCACCACAAACACACCTGCAACGCAGTAAAACCATGGAAACGCCCCACATGGAAGAGCTTCACAATAGAATAAAATACAACATGGTGGAGGCGACCACACGGCTGCTCACAGACTACACACACTCTGTGCTTAAGCCGCATTTAGGTTGTCCAACATGCTTTTTAGTGCATTTACAACTATGCAATTATACGTTTAAACAAAAAGGAGATCTTTTTGGGGAGATAAAGAAGATGGCAAAGATCAGCAAGAGGCGTGCTACAGCCTATAATAGACTCTACTGCAGAAAAAAACTAAACTCTGTTTTGGTTTTCAATGACTAAAAACAACAAATCGGCCCAGAAATTATACGTAAAGCCTGCATTTAGTCAACACACAGCAGTGCTGCACAGCCTCCCGGCTCCTCTTCCCAGCAGAAATGTTGACCTCAGAGTTTTCTTTATTCTGGACTGTAGTTTTGGAGCTGGCGTTAGTCCTCGTGGAGGACTGTTCTAACTCAATGGAGGTGGAATGACTATTGAAGCAGCTCATTTCCTTTCCTGTTTCTCTTTTGTGTGAGAATGTCTTGCTGTCAGTCAAGGATGAGACCGATCCAATTGTGTCAGACCTGGAGGGGTCCAATGAGAACTAAGTCAGACAAAATAAGGTTGGAGGTTTGAAAAATGGTCTTCTTTTCTTTGTAGAAGAAAATGTGGAGGACATTACGTTCCCCTCCCAGCAGGTCCTCCATGTCCAGAGAGCTGTCTTCGTGATGCTCACACCAAAAGCCCTTCAAATGAGATTTTAGTGTTTCCATATCCTCTTTGCTTTCGAGGCACCTGTTGTAATTCAATCAATAGATAGTCATTTTATCGAGGGTTGACTTATATTTTTTAAGGCCAGTGAAATAGTAAAATGCCCGTAGGTAATGGCTAGTCTAACTTTAACCGGATGCAGACTGTGGGTATAAGCCTGCCATTGGCCACCTATTACCTCTTCGGCTATTTTGAAAGGTCACTGTCGCTGCATCCGGTGCTTAGTGCCACCCAAGATGATTTAGTCTTGTTTAAAGAAATGCAAGTAAGCCAGAATGATAATTTGCGGAGCCAGACGTTGACGCAGCACTGTGCAGATAGCTCTGGTTATGCAAGACTAATAACTATTGCAAATGATGTCACACACCAGCCAAGCCCCCGCTTCTGTAAGACTGTACTCAGGCACGGTGGAGCTAAATCTTATAATGCTGACATGCTGATGTTTAGCAGGTTTACTGTTTACCATTTTCAACATCTTATTTTAGTGTGTTTAGCATGCTAACATTTGCTAATTAGCTCTTAACCCAGAGTGCGGTAGTCATAAACCATAAAGTCATTATAAAAAGTCAGAGGATCACCAGAGGATTTGGGATTTGGGGCCACCCAAGTGGTCTAGTGGTTGGGGTGCATACCACGTGGCCAAAACATCCGTGGTCTAATTCCCTGCCACGGACCTTTGTTGCATGTCATAACCCTCTCTCTCCCCACATTTCCTTTCTCTTTATCCAACTGAAATACAATTGCAAAAAAAAAATTATTCATCAGGATTTAGCCATTATTTTAAATTAGAATTTTTGTTAAAACGTGGATTATATAAACTGTAAAGACCTGTTTAAATTCAAAATGAGCATGTCTTAAGCTGAATGACACCACACATGAAAATACAAAGACTGTACTGAAGAAACAGACACCGATAAACAGGCATCACTGGGACGAGTGATGCTTTGCACTACATGGGTTGCTTTCCCATTCATATCAAACAAATTCGGCGTTCGTTCAAAATCACTCAAACTTGAGCTTTGAAAAACTACATCGGTAACAAATTTCATGGCAACCCATCTGACAGATGCTGCGAAATGTCTGTCGAGACCAAAGTGGTGCACTGACACAACCAATCGACAATGCCAATCCCTATCGAGCCCGGTAGTTTACATTACAAGAAAACGTATCGAAAACTTTTTATTTTGCTATCGGTAACACCACAGTCCTGAGGGCAATATAATGCATTCAACTTAACAGTCAAATATCATGATGAGGTGCAGTACTTTAACACTGTGACATGTTCAGTTTGTTTTGCTTTCATTATGGCTGCCTGCCTACTATATGAGACACTAGCAACAGGTCCATCCCAGTGTGTTGAGCTCACATCCACACCCTGCTCATGGCCTCATCCTATGTTTATTACAAGCAACTCACATGCTACAGTAAATCCTGCAGCATGTGTGCACCCAAAACCTAGCCGTCAATAAAGACAACGAGTTGCTGTTAATATCGTGCATTTCAGTGTAAAAATACCTCCGTCTAAACCCAGCAATGAAACAACCAGCGCCGACCTCACGGGGCAGTGAGGTGCTGCCCCGCTAACTGCCCCGTGACTAAATAGCTCGTTAACCGCACCCAAACTTTTGACAGCCTTTGCGTACGAACACGCATTTGTGCCTCGCTGCAATTAAGCACAAATGAAGGGCTCGAAGGAAAAGAAAGAGATGATAAAAGAGCTAAAGATACCCCACAGCTGCTGTAATGCATTTTTGTTTTTTTAAAGACATTTAATATGGAGAGCAAGGGGAAGATAGTTGTTGGGTTCAGTGGTAATGGTCTGATTAATTTGGGATGTTTATTTGAGTTTGTCACACTGACGGGACGGGTGACAGGTGCTGAAAGCCGGTCCAAGTGTGGACACTGAATGATGGTTTGCAGATGATGGCTTCTTTTTCCAGAACCCCTGGTAACTGGACCGGGCCCAGTTGGCTGACTGAAGGCAGTGACGAGTTTCTCTCACTCTCAGTATATTTCTTTTCCTCTCTTTTTCTTTCTGCTTCTCCTTTTCCCCCTCCCTCTATCCGTCTTGCTCCTTCTCTTTGTCTTCCTTCCCCCTCCACCCCAGACTCCCGCTTCATCTTCTTTGGAAGAGGACTCAGAAGCTGGAAAGGAAAATATGGACTTGGGGGAAAGAAGGAAAAAAAAAAAAAAAAAGCTTGTTGCCTCACAAACGTCAGGGCTTTGGCCTAAGTAATATGATACAATCATACCCCGTGTCAGTGATAAATACTGTAGGAACGACTTCTGTCATGCGTTTCTTTCACCAGGGAGAGAAGAGAAAAATATATCCCCACATATTCAGTATGTGTAATGTGTAGCATAAAAGTGTGTGTGTGTGTGTGTGTGTGTGTGTGTGTGTGTGTGTGTGTGTGTGTGCCAAGGCGTCCCAGAGCTCTGCAGGTCCTCCATTAAGACCAGTCAGTCAGCCAGTTGGTCATTAGGAGCCGAGATGTCACTAGTGGGCTTGAAGGTCATTCATCACCTAACAGGCCCACGAGAAAGGGACAGAGGAGCCTCCACTCTGCCAGACACACACACACACACACACACACACACACACACACACACACACAATAAATGGAAAAGGCACCAGGAGGTTTGGTACAGGAAGCAAGGCAACTTGAGATGTACGCATGGATAAGACATGAGACACACACACACACACACACGCACACTCTCTCACACACACACACACACACACACACACTAATAATACATGAGCACACTTGCTCATTACGATTTCTTCTCTCGCTAGTCTTAACGTTGCAAATAACAACGTTAATATCCAATATCACCCTCCACTCAGGGCCCCTTATTATGATAATTCATCACACATGATGGCGCATTTCTGCTTTAAATACAATTAAACGGTTTCATTTTCCTGCCAGTCAAGTCCTTGTTGCCCTGTCAACTGTATCAGCTCCCTGAGGGGAAAAAAAAGAAAAAGTTGCAAGTTGAATACCTGCGTTCTCAAACTTCTCAGGGAAAAACAAAGATGCATGCGAGTGTATATGTGTGCTATGGGAAGTGGAAAGGCTCCATGTTTAGGCCTGCGACCCTTTTAACCTGCAGTTTAAATGGCTTTTACAGTATCAGCCGAATCTTCGCCATGGCCCACATCTATCAAAGCTCCAATTCGAGACAAAACACCTTCGTCCGCTTCCTTTTCATTGCGGTTGATTGTGAAGCTTTGGCAGAAACCGAACATAATATCAGTTTGAAAGTTCCCTCTGCGTGACTGAGGCTGGTGGGAGCTGAGATCTGAACCGAATATCACAAGTCCCTGATTTAATCTCATAATAGTCGGCTTTAATGTCCAAATGCAAGACATATGTGGCTCCACTTTGGTTCGCTCACTCGGGCCACGTAGTACAATCTCTTAGGGCAAGACCCAGGAAAGGGAATTTGCATTGGAACTGAAGCGTTCATGCTAGTTTGGTTTGACGCTAATTAGCCGAGACATTCTAAGCACCCTTTGGTTAGTAGATTTAGAGGCACCGTTATAGAACATGAGCATTTAGAGAAATCTATCTTTCATAAATGCTTGACGGTGAGATAACAAACATTGACAAGGGTCATGAAAAACAGGAGATTAAATAATCCAATTTTTTTTTTACATCAAAATAGTTCTGATCAAAACAAACACAATGGGTAGAAACATTACTGTAATGTTACTTTGGGCTTCATCCAACTGAACTACAAAATAAACACAGACCACCAGTCATAGTGCATCTCTCCCACTTTGTCTTTCACTGTCCATAGAAATTGATTTCACACACACACACACACACACACACACACACACACACACACACACACACACACACACACACACACACACACACACACACACAGGGCTGCAGCTCTGCCGCAGTGGGAGTGTTATGACTGAGATAGGAAGAGCAGGGATTTGTTTAAAGCAACAAATCCAGGGGGAGTCTGAGTTGATATAGACAATGATATGGATCCCTCTCTCTCTCCGCCTGTTGCTATGGGACCCTCGGTGCACTACCCTCTCCCCATTGTCACATCTCCTGCTGAGACTATTTTTCACATCTTACTTCCAACACAACAGCAACGCCTAATGTCTTTTTCCTTTGTAGTCGTCTTACATGCATTCACATACATGCGCACATACAACTGTGCAGAAACATGTGTAGAACATAAATAAACCTCCGTTTAACATTCTTGCACTATTATTGATGATTATAAAGTGGTTATAACAATATAATATTTAAAAAAATATATATATTTTTTAGTGCGACGCAGTCACTGCTGTGAGCAAATTGTGTTTACCATGTTGTAAAGATTATATTAGAGTATCGGATAGCCACTTATTTCTTACAAGAAGAAGAATGAAAAAGTACATGTAGCCTTTTCTGGCAGACTATGAAAGCCGTACTGCATGCATGCCTTCATCCCTACCAGCTCTCTTTTGTGGTCTTACCAAAATAAGCCTTATATAAATTGCATATTATCCAAAATGAAACAGCACACATGCTAGCCAAGTCAGGAAGGGAAGCAACAATTTATTCCTTTCACTGCCTGCCTGTTTGTCTTTGAACAGACTTTAAGATCCTCCACTTGACAGATTAGCACCTGCTTATATTTCAGACCGGCTTGTAAGGTTTGCCCCTCTCAGATCCCTCTGGTCCTGTGACACTGGCCTGTTAGTTGTTGATTGCTCACGTCCCTAATTTATTGCAATACATGCACATTGGTTTGCAATTTCACATAAAACATTCTATTTTGATTAGGGTTAAATTTGATGTTCCCGCACTGCCGTTCTCACTGATCTCACACATGCAATCTCGCAGTTACATTGCAGAGATTACACTGTGACTTCTTTCCCACTTTGATTTTGTTTTGTTGATGTAGTTTGAGTTGCTGTGTGCTCTAATTAACCTTGAAAAAAACCCAAAAACAATATCTAGCAGGTTATGTGTAGCCTGTACTGTAAAATGACCTGCTGCAGTGTCACAGAATAACAGGGTCGGTGTGTCATTGCCTCTTCGCAGAGAGGATTATCCAGTGATAACAATCTGGCATGGTCGCAGCCAGCGACGATCCCCTTGACCTAACTGCGTGGTTTTGTACAGCGTGTGACCGGATGGATTCCTTTCTGTCCCCACAACAGGAATGGGACGGAAAGCGGTATGGGAATGAGGAGGGGAAGTGGGGATTTCTGGGTCCACATCCACTGCTTCCACCTCAGTGGCTGTGGGAGAGTTATTGTAGCTACTAACTGAAGCTGCTATCGGCTCTGGTTGGAACTGGTTAGGGATTGTCTACAATAACATTGAAAACACTGGTGGCCGTATTGACCGCGTAGACGCCACCGACAATGATAATGATGATCACAATGAATATGAGAATATTCTGATGATCATGGTTAAAATAAGGCTTCATATCAGTGCGTTCCCAACTTAATAATATCAAGGCCAAGGGCACATCAACAAAGGACTGAGTGGCAATATATAACATATTGAGATTTAGGTAGCTGACAATCAAACAGCCGATGAGTATTACTTGTTCATTCGAGTATTTAAAAGTGAGTATTCAGCTACTAAAAAAGCCAAACAAAAACAGACTCCATTTATCATCTCTACATGGAAAGGCAGGGCAAAGCACTTATTCAAAACATTACTAATATTGAATCATATAATACTATAATCATTATATATTTAGATGCAAGACCTAAGAAAACTATTACCATGCTTTCCTTTTTGAGCACTACTCCTTGGAGAGGAGGCACATCCTGGATTAAGCTTCTCTCACACACACACACACACACACACACACACACACACACACACACACACACACACACACACACACAAAAACACACTGGACTACAGATGCCCCTTCCACTGGAGTGGGCAGCCTGTCTGTCACTCTAAATCCACTGAATTGGAGAAAAGACATTCATAAAGGATCTGGTCTCATGACGAACAGGAGAGCTTTGAACTGGCAGCCAAGAGCCACTGGCTGCACTTCCTGCCTCTGTGCATGTGTTTTGTTAGGTGCTTTTTCTAATTATACTTTGTGTAAACCTCTGTAGTACACCGTGCAGTGCATGTGTGCAGTTGTGCAAGTGCGTCAACACATGTCTGTGAGTATATTCTGGTTTTGTAGGAAGGTTCACATGAGGCTGACGGGGCCCTCCAATGCCAGTGTGTCTGAATGGAAAACCCCAGTACAATGGGACCGCGGCCGGGACTTCACACTGGCCATCCGCCACCACTAACAGAGCAATGAGTGTGTGTGTGTGTGTGTGTGTGTGTGTGTGTGTGTGTGTGTGTGTTACGGAAGAAAACTGATCTTACTGTCAACGAAATGCAGCTGACTTAAATATGTTTTTCTGTATATTGCTCTTTGATAAACACATGCAATGTTGCTGCCCGGTTCTGACGACGTGGGATTAACTAAAACAAAATGATTTAATATAAAAGAGATACATTTTGTTCAACAAATGTAACACAAATGTTGACTCCAACAGATGGGACTGACAGGGAAACATAGTGCCAGTTTATCTGAATTAATGTTAAAATAACTTATGACTATTCCCCTGAGGGAGAAACGAGCATTACGACAAAAAGTAAGAAAACATTCCGAAAACAGTCAAAATGAAGCACAATTGAAAAAAAAATAGCTGCTAGCTAACTAAGCTAGTTTCAGTGTGCTGTTGGCCAATCCAGTCAATCAGGAGAGAATCAGACTGACTGCTGGGCCCAGTCTGAAAGAGGAGGTGGTGGCAGGCAGAAACGTCACTCCTTCACTTTCCTAATATGGTAACTTCCATTCATTGGTTGCAAGTAAAACAACACGGCAATGGGTGTAATCCAAAATGGCGACGGCGAAATCGCCGAACTCAAGGCTTCAAAACGACAGTAAACAAACTACTGGGTCCAATTCTTATACACAGTCTATGGTGCCAACAAGCGAGGGTAGCAATGTTTAATCAACTACTTGCGCACATCCCTACCATAACTACGTAACACAAGGTGATGCCAGGCGAGAAGTAACCCCCAGACCATCTGGCTGGAGCAGATCTTATACAACCTGGAGGCAGCTTGTCGATGGCCTCAAGCTCCAACCGACCAGGAACCTGGAACACATTGACAGACATCACACTCAAGTCCTGGAAGAGGCACTGCGGCCTTCACAACAGCCTGATATACTACGTGTATCACTTCAGGGGTCACTGCACTTCTGTACCTGTGACTGTGTGCATGTGTGTGCTGAAAACGTCTACCGGCAGTTGAGAAATTAAAATGAAACATAATAGTGTGCATTAGAATGGAACTGATTATTAATCATTCAATAAATCCCGCCCCTAAAACGCAGACTGGCCAATCATAGCTTAACATTGGCCAGCTCCCACCAACTAACCGGCTCTTTTTTGTGGGTTTTTTTCCGGTTTTGTGGACTTGGAGCTAGTCATGGTTAAACATTGTGTAATGGTGATACTCGTTACCCGGAGAGGATGGAAGGAGATATACGTTTCTAAAATGTTACGTCTTTTCGTAAAAAAACAGCTAACATGAGAAGAGTACATAAGAAAATCATTAACTAGGGTTAGGACTTCTGTGCTCTGCAAGCTATCGAAGGTATACTGAGTGTCTCCATATGCGGCTCTTGCTTTTTAATCATTGCAACTCAATAAAGACCTACCGGGCTTCACAGAAACAATGTTGTTCCTCAATTTCATTGTCTTCTGTCTCGATTGCCAAGTGATGGGGTGGTTCACATCTTTATGTTTTCACTGCTGAGTAAGTTTGACATCCTGGCTATATATCCTTTAAATGCATAGTGTGGACCCTTCTGTCTACTTTTCTGAACTAAGATCATATCTATTCAGGAGTGTGGCAACAGTGTGGGCTCCATGGTAGCGCTGACAGCTTAACGGAGTAGCAGAGGGGGGCGGGGCTTAGCGAAGGGTCAATTGTTGAATGAGATTTGCATCATATTGCTTTATCGTGGTTACCATTTAAGAGGTTCACAAGTGTATGCAAATAACAATGACATTTAACCGCCCCTTACTAACTGCTGCAAATAGGAAGACAATACAATGGCGGTGACTTACATGTGAAACAACTGTACAATGAATTCCCTCTGAACAGATGGTGCCAATGTGGGATGTCACAGTATCACAGCACCAACTGTGCGTGAGATGGGCGATGTGCTTTTTGAGCTTTAACATCAATGGCGTATATACTGGATGCATGTGTGTGTGTGTGTGTGTGTGTGTGTGTGTGTGTGTGTGTGTGTTCGTGTGGTCTGAGCATGTGCTGTCAGTGTGTGTGCCTATAACAGGACACCTGGAGTGACGACGATAGGATCATACCCCTTGTTGGGGCCCTGGTGAGTGTATGAGTGTTTGTGCGCGTGTGTGTGAGTGTGTGTGTGTGTGTGTGTGTGTGTGTGTGTGTGTGTGTGTGTGAGTGTAATATGCTCAGCTTAACAGATGTTCCCTGTCTATCTGTCCATCTCATCAGGTTGTGAAGCAGCAAAAATGTGCTAGTTTCAACTCATCCCCACTTGGGTTGTAATGCTGCAGCCTGTTACCGTTACTGTAAGTCAGCTTCTGCTAAAGTAAACAGCAGTGCCCTGTCCTGCCTCAAGGATTCATAGCCCGGGGCCAGAGGGAATGAAAAAGAGCACAACTGCAGCGGCCTATGTGTCGCAATAAACTATATGGACCAGTGCTGTAAAGAAATGGAATAAAGTACATTGGCTCATTAGTGTAAACATATGCTAAACTAATGGAATGCATTCTAGATTCACATTCTAAGTAAAAAAAAATACTGTTAGTGTTACGGTGCTCTGGAGTGATATAATGCAGGTTAATCTCACACTGTGCACTAAAAACACCCAAGGTTTACATAGTAGAGTGCAGATCTCTTCCAGGTGTGTCTGCAACGACCACTGCTGTCATGTTTCAACCCTTCAACCCACAATTGGCTATCTCCCTGTATATGTAGGCTTCAAGTCTACCTTTTGGACAATAAAATGACATGGAATAATTGCGTCTCTGGCGGCAGAGCAGCAAGCAGAGCAGTGGCGATGCATTCAACTGTGTGTGTGTAGCTACGTTAGCTGTTAGCTGATAGCCAAACACACCATCCTATACAATATAAGTGAGCAAGCTGTTTCCCCATAGAGTTTATAGTCCCCCCCCCCCCCCCCCCCACACACACACACACACTGCGTCTCTGGCCACAGAGCAGCTGGGGTTCGGCGATGCACTCAGCTGTGTCATCGATAGCGGCCCCTACTGGCTGCGGGCCGTTTAAGAACAGTGAGTGAGGAGTCAGCAGCCAGTCAACGGCAGTATGAAACAGGCAATAAAAAGGTGTTTGAGTAAGTGTGAGTCACTGCAACAAGAGAGGTCCTTGAGCATGCAGCCGTAACTGACCACCCAAAATATTCCGCAGTTTGTTGCAGCAGAATGCAGGATTGGCCGTGGACAGACACAGAGGTGCACACTCACTCACTGACGCGCGCACACATGCGAACAATTGCACGAGTCTCCAGGCGGAGATAATGAACACACATACTCGTCCCATCTTGGCAAAAGCAACGATTTTCCAGAGTCACGCCATCCCACCAAAAGGCTTTTCTGACTTTGTGTGCTGTGGTAGTAACACAACGGTAGCCTAGATGTTACAGAGGCCGGCCTGTGATAAGTAGGTGCGTGGTTAAAATCCCAGGAAAGGCATAATTTGGGTGGGGGAAAGTGAATGAGTAACACTTTCCCTCCTTTAGGCAAGGTGCTTTGCCCGCAGCTGCTCCAGTGGAGTAAAGCATGGCGGCAAAATGTGTAACTGCTGCGGTTGTGCTGGGCAGCTTCTTAAGTGTGAATGTGTGTTACTGAATGAATGGGAAGAGCATATGTTCCCAGTAAAAGTGCTTTGGATAGAGAGAAAAAAACACTGTCTAGGATATTAAAGACTAAAACCTACTATGAAAAAAAAACCACCAGTACAAACCAGTTAAAGTTAAGTTTCCATTCTTTTTTTTTTTCATCTAACTAATGCAACCAGAGCCTTAATCAGAAAGGCTTTGATATGATATTAATGAGGATCGTGACTCACATGGATCACTGTCTCTGGCTCCCAGCTGTTTGTGCGTGCACGTGTGTGTGTGTGTGTGTGTGTGTGTGTGTGCATGTTTGAGTATGTGTTCATGTGTGTAAGTATGTGTGCCTATTCTGGCTGGTACTATTTGCCTCCCTGTTTTCCT
This sequence comes from Cebidichthys violaceus, assembly GCF_023349555.1. Lineage (NCBI taxonomy): Eukaryota > Metazoa > Chordata > Actinopteri > Perciformes > Stichaeidae > Cebidichthys > Cebidichthys violaceus. The sequence continues at coordinate 4,937,184 of NW_027176483.1, forward strand.
CCCTTCCAAAAGATTAATCACCCAGATGTTTCCTTGTTTTGCTGTTGGCTCTTTCTCACATTATATATCAAACAGAAACATCTCTCTCTCTCTCTCTCTCTCTCTCTCTCTCTCTCTCTCTCATATATAAGGCAATGTGTTTTTTGTTAATGGCCATGCAGTGAGTGGAGGCGGACCAACAAGAGTAGGATTTCTTTTCCACTTGCAGTTTGATTTCAAACAGACACATCTAATTAAATTACAGTGCGTTTGGGAAGATTTGTCCTTTTCAAGAAGTTGGAGTGCAGAGCAGAACGACAGCTTGACTTCTTTACCGTTTGTCCTTTCATTTTGCAAAAACAAGCCCTAATCTTGAGTGTCTGCTTCACAGGTGTCTGATCATGTGTATCGACTGGCTGTCAGGAGACGATAATGGCTTTGGCAGCTGAAATATGAATCACAGTTGTGCACACACAAACACACCCTTGGACCTCTGGTCCCACATCAACATGCATTCCCTAGCCCCTCACCCTAACCATCGTAAAGGACACTTACATCTCCATATGTGCATTTACCGTGTTTACTAGTCGCTGTAATCATTATTCCTGTTCTTACTGGCCCTAAAGATAGCTCTTCCTAATACAGACTACACTGTGAGAAATACAGAACAACATCCAAAATGCATTCTTAAGTTCAGTGAAAGCTGAGGAGTCATCATCATCTGAATTAGACAAATCAAGCCAAATCTTTGTCCTTGCAGCAGTGTGTGCGAGCGTGTGTGTGTGTGTGTGTGTGTGTGTGTGTGTGTGCGTGTGTGTTTATTAACAATTTTGTGGCCCAGCAGCAGACCTTCATGTGACTACCGCTGGAGTCAGTGATTAAACACTGTCCCTGGGAAACAAAAAGAGGGAAGTTTTGCTAAAAGACTGTAATTTTGGATGATTTTTTGGCTCAGGCCCACTGCATGGTTCTTGTGAAGGTCATTGCAATCTCGCGTGCGCACCTGCAAACCGTGCAATTGCACCAATTACGTAATTGCCAAGGACAACCTTGCGCACGTGCCTCTCAAAAGTTGAAACATCAAGGTTTGAGGCCCAGTACCCATGTGACTCCTTGTTGATGATTGGGTCATAAAAGCAACACGTGCTGTGAAATAGTGACGCGCAGACATCACGCGCACCTTTTCCTGCATTCGTCCACTTCGAGCGTGGTACGCAAGGACTACAGCGAAGAAAAACTCAACTCAATTTGGTCCCCACAAAGATAGTTATACAACAGTACACACACACACACACACACACACACACACACACACACACACACACACACACACACACACACAGGTATAACTCAATCCTGTAACGCAATCCTGACCCCCTGACACGTAGGCCACCATGTAACACTAGCCAAACCTATGCCAGCACACTTCATAACACACTCACGCACACACACCTACACACACACGTACAAAGACACACACACACACACACACACACAGCATCTCTGCTAGTTGGCTTGCAGCATATGCAGGGCTGGTGCTGTGAAGTGAACAGCCTACTTTCCTATACAGCCACCGGCCATATGGTGGCCAGGGGCTGGCCTTGGTAATTGATGGTATCTGTCGGTCTGTCCATGGAGAGGGGCCCCGGGGCCCCGAGATGGCCGACCTAAAACATACACAGATCCAGAATGGGGGGGGGGGGGGGGGGGGGGGGTTTAGTGAGGAGGGGGAGATGCTAGTGTTTCAGCCCTCCTCTCCTATTCATTCATTCATCTATACAAAGAGTTAACTCCCCCAACTCCCACACTGCACACCACAATTGTACTCAGGCTTGCTGATAAAGGCCTTTCTCTCACTCTCACTCGCTGGCTCTGGCTGCTTGGCCCAGACCCCCTGTCTGTGGGCTAGGGTAAGGGGCTTCAAAGCCCCCTGGCCTGGGTCTGGGGTCTGGCAGCCTGGTTCTGCCCTCACAACCTGCCCTGTCGCTCTGCTGCTGCTAAGTTAAGTCCCCGAATGAGCTCTCTGATTGGGGCACAGCCAGCCAGATGGCACCCACTGGATGGGGATCACTGGGTACTGGGGCCAGATTGAGACTGGGAGAAAAATACAACACTGGCAAGACTTCATGGGAGCCAGGGCACTGCGCTAGTTTAGACCCTCTGACTTACGGATATGTTGACCATTGGATCGACACACCTCGAGTCTGATGTTGGTCTATCCATTACAAAATGTAAAAACAAAAAAACAAGAAATGACAATGACTCTGAAAAGAGAAGTCTGAGGAGATACAGATCTATATTCTGTATTTGTGTCATGATAATGACTATACATACAGCTAAGGCAATCTCAGCACTTGTGCCCCTCTTTGTGGTTGTGAGCATTAAATATTTGGTGTTTTTATTGATTACAGAGACATTAAAATGTACTATGAACTGTACGTGTAACTACTCACCAGTGACAAAACCAACCTTCACAAATGCACAGAAGAGGTTCACGTACAATTTAATGAGTGTGGCTTTTTTTCCCATTTATCCCCTATTCTCTATCTATGTGGAATCTATTAGTACGTCAGTCTACTTCATGTTAGGCAGGGTTGTTAAAAGAACAGCAGCCAGAATAACACCATGAGTCAATAGGAAAAAAAGTCACACACGCATGCACACACATGCAAAAACACATATATATATATATATATACACATACAATCCTTTGCACATTCTTTTTCTCAGGGTCTGATGACCCTTACACATGTGTGTGTGAGTTTTTCCACGGCGGTGTTCACTACACACCACCTCCCCATCACCAGGGGTGAAGTAGAGGTACACAGGATGGGATGAGTGTGAAAGCGTGGGAGAGAGAGGAGAAAAAGCTGGGCTTGTTCCCACAGGCCTGACTCACAACAAAGACCTCTATGCTAGGGGCATGGCACCCCAGCGGGTGAAGCACAAAAACACATGAATACAAATACATACAACAACACATGTGCGCACGCACATCAAACATACTTGTGCAAACAATATACAATACAGCCAGATATAGATAGGTTATGTTTGCGCTTCACAAAAAGCAATGCAAAGTTGCCCAAAGAAACTTATTTTTGGTCATTAAATGCAACGTTTTTAATTTTGTACTAAAAAATAAGTATTAACTTCTTCATTATAGATACATTTTTCTATATTTTGTATGTGTCTGTTGTTTCCACGTCAACCACATCCACACACAAATAAATCTGTCTCACACTTCAAATGCTCTGAGCATTTTACGACCGCGGGAATGCCATGATGTGTTGTGCACTTGGACATGAACCTTCTTTTAGGATGCTGGTAGTGAACTTGAACTTCAAAAGCATTGAGCGTGGGGTCATCCATGGAAAAGACAGGCGCATATGACGTAATGTCTCAGGCCATCTAGGAAAACAAACATCAATGGATGATGCATGAGAGGATGAACTAAAATCTAGAATGTGGTAAGCTAAAAGCCAGATGACACCAGTTTGAAAGTCTGAGCAGTTTGTTCCTGTTTTAACACCATTGTACTGGTAGAAAGCGGTACATTAGTTTGTCATTTCGATTGAATTCCTCTTGCTATTGGGCACTATAGTAAAGTAAAAAGGACATATCAATCATTATTAGGGAAGTGAGGTTAAAAAGAATATTGGCAAATAAAGACATATTCCTATTCCTATTAACTGGCAGTTATTAATACTAGTTAGCTAGTATTTACGGCACCTATGCTACCTTTAACTAAATGCCAAGTTGGGCAGATTCATCTACTTTTGCCAAAGAAAGAAAACTCACAGTCACCGACAACACTTCAGTGTGACAAAACGTGTGTTTACGAGAAAGTGTTTGTGCATATGTTCTATTAATACAGTAAAACAGAGAGCATTTAGTGACCAACAAAGCACTTAATATCGTTACAGCTGAGGAAAGTTTAGAAGCCCTCACTATGAAAAACAACATCACTCCCTCTGCTCCGAACAGAATACAACTCCAGTCACCGTGACGCTGCACAAACTTAGTTTCACTTGCCCTGGGGGCTCATATATGACCAGTCATACCTGTACCTGACGGTTCCCGGCAAAGTAGTCTTCATCATACCTCCTGCTAACAAGCTGGTAAAGCAGGTGTTTGATGTGTTTGATGCATTTCCGTATCACTGAACAGTAAATGTGTTTAAAATGTTCCATCCGTTTGTTCTAATACGGAGATATAATAATTGTTTTGACTGACCCTGCATGAAAAGGCCCCTTGAGATAGTAGCTGTTACTACGATGAGGAGAACATCCACAAAGAACTAGCCAGCCACAGCATGGCTTTATGAAAGTCTGGGCCGACTTCAATTCTAATTCTAATTTTGCGTTAATCTGATATGGTACGTGTGGCAGCCGACGCAGACAAACAGTCTCTTGTGTTTCCATATGGCACCGCACCGATTCTCTTTCCTTCATTCTGTCATTCTCTCTTGTATTTTGTTCTGCCTCTAAGAGCTCCTGCCCCCCCCCCCCCCCCCCCTCCTCCCATGTCTTTCTCTGTACGTTACAGGTCTGTCTCTGCCTAGGCAAACAAAGATGGCTATAGTGAATGGCTTCTTGGCTCAATGGCTGCTCTTATCTGCAGTATGCGGACCACGGGATGGCAGCAGCACATGTGCTGATGACAGCCTCACACTGGACGGACTCTGGCGCCATACAATACCTCCCACTGTACACCTGTCGCCCACTTTGAGGTCTACAAGGTCTGGGCTAATCCACAACAAAACCATGATGCTCTTTTTTTCGCAATCTGTGGCTTTCTGGGTTTTAGCGCTTAGATTTAGCACCGCTGACCTTGGAGGTGTCAGGGAGACCATCAGCCACCTGCCCACACCCACCGACTGAGCCACCGTCTTTGTTGAGCCACTGTTTGCCCTGAACTGCCCTGGGTCAGACCTGTTTGCTCTCTGGGATGGAGAGAGCGATAAAGGGATGGAGGGATGGAGAGAGATGGAGAGACGAGGAGGCTCTTCATTTGTATAAGGTCTCTGGCACCATTCAGGCCTGCAGGCTTTGACAAATGGAGGCAATAAAGGGGCGAGGCCTGGCAGGGGCTCAATTAACCACTAGTGGGGCAGGAGAAGAGGGGGACACGGACCAGGACCCTCGTCTCTATAGAGAAGGAACAAGTGAACTGCAGGGAGGGGGAGGTCTAGCAATTTGTTCAGCTGTCTGTCTGTCTGTTGGGGCAGATCTGGACAGTCTGTCTCACTGTCTTTCCATCCATCTTTCTGGATGTATTGACTTAGCTTTTACACTTGAGGGGCAACTTCAACTTGTCTTACAGTGTCCTCTCAGTCACAGATGAAGAGAAAGGTAAATAGCTTAAAGAATAAAAAAAAAAAGCAGGAGTATCAAGTGGACTGGCTTTGGGCACACTAGTAATTTTTCTAAAACTCTGTATGCCCGTGTCAAAGGACGTAACGTGAGTCTGCAAAAGGGCAAGGCGCGACTTGGCACCTCACCATGGACGCCGAAAAGAAATCCTCTCGACAAAATGTCCACCCCAAAACATCTCTCATTCAATCCCAATACTACTTCAGCCAAGCGTACATCAATATGGCGCTTATGCTAGTGCAAACACACTGTAACTTATGCAGAGCCAAAAAGCCAACAGTGCTTATTTAGGGGACAAGTTCACAATCCCCGTAGCGCTGCTATCCATTCCCAGTGACAGTCATTTGTGTACCTTACACTCTCAGCACCAGCTAGCTACCTCCATTCACATTCAAATTGAAACCCAGCGGAGGACAATGGTCGGGGATTCGCTGAGAGCAATTAGTAGTGGACTCCTCCAGTGTCTGGCCCAAAGACTTTTAGCCCTGTGGTTCCATCATGCAGAGGCATTGACCCCTTTCAGATGCACGAAAGGAGGAAGAGAAAGAGGGTGCGGGAAAAAAAAAAAAGGGGGCTGCCTAGCGACGCCAAAACGAGAGGAGGGGAGTGGATTGGCAGAGTTAGGACTGTGTGTTGGTTTTCCTCTCCCGACTTTACACTAAGAGACAAGAGCTGGAGTGTGATGGAGGGTGTTGTGTCAACAGGGAATGCAATGAAGACGATATTATTGTCAAGAAGAGACATATCAAGCCACACTTACAGTGAACGGCAGGGCAAATAACTGAGAAACACAAATCTTTAAAAGCTCTCAAGAAAATGAAAACCAGACAGGTGAAACAGTTATATATCATCTTTTAAAACTGCATTTTTTTTACAGCCATGCATCAAGTCAGGGTTATACTTACTGTGAGGTTTTCATGAATCGGGGGGGTCGAAAACCATGCAGAATGTTCTTTCTTTTTTGTTTCAGAAACGTAAAGCAGATTCTCTAAATTCTAGAAATGCTGACAGATAGAAAGTTACAACTGGCAGAACAAAGGTTGTTTCATGTGGCAAATAGTTTTTGATGCCGGTACCACAGCTATCCACTTCCTGTGTAAGAGAAGTCTGCAAAGGTGCTGTAACCTGCTTATATCCACAGCTGGCCGACATACACATATATAAGCATAGAAAAAACACCTCACAGATTATGAGCACATGCTCACCCAAGACCGAACAGCGAGATGAGCGCACACAAACAGAAACCCACCACATCCAAGACGCAGCTGTCTTTTTCACATATGGTGTGAAGTGAGGTGAAAAGGGGAGGAAAAAGAAACAAACCGACAATGAAAGAGAAGACAGAGAACAGGATAACAAAATAAAGCCAGAAAGTGAAAATCAGTATAAAAACTGAGAAACAATGGCAGACTGAGGTGTAAAACTAAAACAGCTGCAAACAGCCACCTATTTACCTGGGTACACTTCCTCCCTCGCTGGCCTGTACCACCCAATATCATGATGTCCATCCATCACTCTCATTTTTAGATTCATACTTATATTTTGGGTTTCTACTAGATCATGTTTGCATGGTTTAAATGTTTGAAAATCACATTATTTTTTCGATTACTGTCATTCTGAATATGCCTGAATTCAACCTCTGTCTGAAACGCACCGTTTTAGCGCCTCACCCCCCCCCCCCCCCCCCCCCCCAGAGACAGCCCAGTCTGCTCTGATTGGCTTGCGAGAAAAATAAGGTGGGGGGGGGGGGGGGGAAGGTTTATATTCCAATGAGCCTGCATGTGAAATAAGAAGGGAACCCAAATATGAATGGCTTGTTGAAACACATGTTTCCTGATCTAGGCAGCACCCAAAAAACTGACTGGGTTGTCTTATTTCACAGTTTGTGGGTTTTTCATGATATGTCCCCTTTAAAATCCTGCATATGTATGTGTGACGGGGAAGCTGACATAAGCTCCTGCTGGGCAGCCAAATGATGTGACTGTAAATGTTTTCCACTCTCTCTGACTGACGGCAGGTCCGCCCTGTCCTCAGACGGATGTGGAATGTTTGCACAGTATGAGCGACGGTGCTGACCCGAGACCCGCGCACTGGCATTTAATCTGTTCCGAAACCAGTGGAAATCAAACACGAGTGTTTCCGTCGTGGATGACTCGTGTGTGTGTGTGTGTGTGTGAGTGTGAGTGTGAGTGTGAGAGTGTGTGTGTGTGTGTGTGTGTGTGTGTGTGTGTGTTGTGGGGGTGGGGGGGGTTGCCTATGGAAGAATAACACTATATAATACTGGGTTAGGTTGAGATCTGGGTAATTTATACTGACAAAACAATTACTGGTTCAACTGATGACAGCTAAAATGACGACAGTGATGAGAATTAGAGTCAGTTATGATCATAGTGGTGCTGTGTGTTCGTACAGTACTGGGGGAGAAATTACACACCAACTTATTCCTTAATTAGAGTGTTCTTGATTTAAAGCTACATTCACTGTTTGTTTTTTTAGCCAATTGGGGGCAATAGAACAAGCTGAGAACTTGACATTGACATATTATTGCCTTACATTGATGTTACGACAAATGTGTCGGCAAACAATTAAACCGTTATTTAACCAGATCCTGTCACCTGATGAATTAAGGCCAATACTAACCCGTGTATCTGGCTCCTAAAATACTTAATGCTCGTCTATGGTCAAGTTATTCACTAGATTTGTCTTTCTGTCTTTTGGTGTTGCAGCTTAATAAAACTGTTTGATGAGAGCAGAGTTAGTGGGCCAGAAAACCAAAAAAATATTCTAAAAGCAGCAAAAAAAGACTTTTGCCAATTTAGGATAATTGTATTCAGGCAGATTCTTGTGTTTTGATAGACAAACATTTCAAAAGGTGGAATTCTTTATCCTTGTGGTACTCAAGTATCGTAATTATAAAGACAATCTGATCAAAATGAGACCAAAGCCTTTACAAGTGTAAAAATACGAAATTATCACCCAGCTCCAACATACCCTAAGTATTAGTTGTGCGTGTCTGCAGATGTTTATCTACTCCGTTGTCATTCGACCTTAGACGTCAGTAACATCCAGCCCAACCTGCTCGCCAGCTGCAGATATGGTGGAAACCCTGTCATTCCCAACACTTCTTGATCCTCTCCCTCACCTCCCCGCTCCACACAAAACAATAAACCTTGTTGCCAGGGGGACCCGTAATGCTGCACATCACTATGTGTCTCTCGGTGTTTACTTAAGCTCTCTATCTGCCCATCATAAGCAATCAGCAGAGGAGGGCGGGCTGACATGTTTTAGATATTTCTTCTGTGCATGTGCATTTAGATCCGCTGTATGTCAGTGTGCGTCGTCCTTGTTTTTTTTACGAGCCCCTCCTGAGTGATGAGCCTAAGAGAAGCACCCCCGGGTTGTGCGTTTCTGTCTCCACAGCTTCGAAGAGGCCTCTTCAGCTGCATCTTTACCCTCCTGCGAGGTCAAACGCAGGTCGCGGCGATAAAGGCTGAACTCCTGACACCCGTCCCAAAGAATGAGACGGCTCATTGTGCGGCGACAGATAGCAGACACAATGAGCCCTAGTCTGAGTCCCGTTTTCATCCGACGCGGTGCTTCTTTTTCTTGGTGGCGGCGAGGGCTTGCAGGGATCGTCCTTTATGGTTGGCTAGTGACCCCGTAATCACCCAGAGGTGTCCCCTCTTTATTGGATTTTTGTCCAAATTTCATATCAATGCAAATGGGGTTGGAGAGGAGTTTATCCTAGAACGCTTTGGGAGATGATAGATTTGTGTACACGCTGGAGAGAAGCGGGCAGATTCAGCCTCTGCTGAACGCATGATTACAATGTGGAGCTACTCCATTTTGCTCTCTCTCTCTCTCTCTCTCTCTCTCTCTCTCTCTCTCTCTCTCTCTCTCTCTCTCTCTCTCTCTCTCTCTCTCTCTCTCTCTCTCTCTCTCTGCACTATTTTTCCAAAACAGCTCTAAGCCCACTTGAGAATACTTGAGGTTTGGAAGAGTCAGATTTTGGCTGTAACTACGACAAAAGTTGGATGTCACCCAAAGGCAATATTTTGGATAAAAAGAGGACATAAGACAAATCATCTATACTTATTACATTTCTGTTTGATTTGCTGTGCTTTTTGCTCCCAACGGAAGACCACTTATGTGGGTATTAAGTTATAGCTATTGTTTTGGTTTGTGATAAATCAACACAGTCTTTTCTAAAAACCTGAAAACAGAGGCGTTCAATTTTTCAGGTGGAGCTACAATCCGACAGTGGTTTTACATTCCTTATCGATTGCTCAATAATCCTATACTTATTGATAACATTAAACATTTGCACTGCTTTGCCTCCAAACTATGTACATCGTATAAAATCGCACCAGCTAAGGCAAAATCCCCAGTGCAGTAATCACATTGAGTTTGTACAACAGTGGTACAGCAAATACTTAGATTTGAGGCATCTATTTAAGGCCCAGATTTGATGAGCGCATCTGATTTGATCATTTATCCAACATAGTCCACCAAAGAATCCATTAGCAATGGCAGCCAAGTTGAAGAACACTGTGTATTCCTCTGTGTAAGACGAAGAGGCAGAACAGCTTGGCAATGATCCTCGATAAGAAAGCAAACTGTTTGCATTAGGGCCGCCCCTCTTGTTCGATTAGTCGACTGATTGGTCACTTTGATCTTAAAGGACTGAGACGTCTTTAGTCAAATAGTCATTTGACACGCTCTATTCCTACTGAACGACTTATTTCCAAGTACGTATGAGTTTAAAGTGGGGCTCTTTTTTTACAGATCTGTTGATTTAATCAACTGATAGATTTGTCAACAAAATGGTATGAGTGTTAGTTTGAGAATAAGAATTTCTTTGGTCGAGGACAGCCCAACTTGCGCAGACCTCAATTTTTCAAAAAAATTCAGAATTTGCTGACTATGCTGTCTCAGTTGTCTTGGGCCTCATATTCAAGCTACTATCATCTGTAGCCTGCACACAGATGATAGTACAAATAGACATAAATAGACAAATAGACACACAAATTCTATTGTGCAAATAGGGCAAAGACAAAGGTCTAATCCAGCTGGTGGTGTCACTATGATGCACAAACACCTCTTCAACTTCGCGAAATGTGACTTTGTTTAGGAGTTTAATATGATCTAATGTCCACTTTGGCTATATGCATCCCATTACTAGCTTAATTATCTATATGCCTTACCCTGCCAAGCATGAATCAAACCCTGTGTCAATGTAGTCACATAACAGTGTCTGCTGCTTTATAGCTTCTCATAAATAATGGTTTAACTGTTAATGGGGTTTTCTCATTAATAGTGAAATAAATTGCAATAAAAGGGGTCATATTTTTCTGAACAGTGCCAACATTGCTTGGAGGCAACAATAGTTTTATGAGCTGTTCTGATGTATTACAACGGTTGTTTCATTTGAAAGAATTTCCCTGACTGCGATGTGAGAAACTAGATCTCAATTGGTTTTGAAAATGGACGCCTCGCCCCGCAATTTCTCCACATTGGAAGATGCCGATTTCAGCTGAACTTCCTCAACTTTAGTGAAACGTAAATCTATTTGGACTTGGTTTTAGTTATCTGAGCCACTCAGGAATTTTAAAAAGCTACCGTCTCATCAGAAAGGGATCAAAGCATGTATGCGTCTACATGTGTCACAGCTTAGCTCTAGCAACCTTGGCCACAGAAGCTCAAATAGAGCTGAAGAAGCAGCAGGTGTGAATGCCTCCGGGGCTGTCAGATGAGCTCACATACACAAACGCAAACGCACATACGCACACAACACTTGAGCAGTATTTCAACTTGTTGGCTTGCTCATAATCACCACCCCTTCTTCTCACTCACACCTCGCACTTTATCAAAAGACCCTGGGGCTTTTCCCCCCCCCCCTCACCAAACCAGGTGGCCGTAAGGAAAGAAAAAAAAAAAAACTTTGTGTCAAATAAAACCCCCCCTCTGTCCCAAAGCACACAACTCATCACTTTTGCCAGAGAGGAGGCCTGCCCAGCCCAGCTGTGGCTCTCGCCTTTACCATCTAATAACCATGACCTTCACGCTCTTCCTGTCAGACCTTTATTACTGGCTGCCACAGGGAGAGAGAGAGAGAGAGAGAGAGAGAGAGAGAGAGAGAGAGAGGCTGACTCAGAAAAAGAAAGAGAAAGAGAGAGAAAAGCAATAAAAGGCCACATATGGGTGTGGGACATCACAGCTGACGAACAGAGAAACGGAGAGTTTTTCACATACCCTCACTGCTATTGATGACTTCAATGACCTGAGATTGGCTGACAGACGTCTGCGCCTTCAGATGATTTTGTAGTAGCATATTGCAAGTTTAAAAATGGCGGATGTTGTCCTGCAGGATCGGTAGGTCTGTGAATTTGTGTACTCAAGGGCTTGTGTGAGGCAGTCAACTCACATCCTAAATCAACACACGCTGGGCCTTCGCTGACAGACTAAAAATAATATCTAGGTTACAATGCACTGCCAAGCCCCAAACACAACAAAGTCTCAGGAAGCAGTCTTTTCAGCGAGTTACCATGGTGCCTGACCACATGTGCATGTCAGATAGGGGTGAGTGGTCAAACTAGCAGTCAGGCCGTGTTGTCTCCTCGACTATAATAGGCCTAAAATACAACCTTCACTTAACTAGGCACAGATGTGTTGAAGATAGCGGGTTTGCACTCACAGGTCATGCCGAGGGCATCTGAGGAGTTTAGCACTAAAAGAATGGAGTCTTCATCAACAATTGTGAAGAGCTGTGTCCATATTTCAGACTCAGAAGAGCCAGAACACAAAGAACTGAGGCAACATTAGACTAAAGTTGGTTGGCCCTATTAAGTGTTACTTACACCAATGTTAAGTTGAGTGGGAAGATTTTTGCGGTTCTGTTCTTATTTAACCAATCTGGCTGAGAGAGTTGAGGGAACCTATAAATCCTCACTGACCCATTGGTGGGTCAGTCACTATAAACTCTGCTGCGGAGACATTCATTGTTTAAAACCCCCCAAAAAACTTAATTTTAATCCCAAGAGTAGATTCCAAAGTTTTCAAAGATACCAAATATGTCAGGTTGAAACTTAATAAAATGATGCTCATGACAGCTGGGTCTTTGGTCAACATCATATAGTTTCAATCAAAGAGGCGGCACAAGCTGATTCAGGATATATATGATACGGTCATAAAGTAAAAATGTGATGATGTTTCCAACCTTAAAGCTAACGAGGAGGCGAAAGAGCAACAAAAGAGTGAAACACGACTTCAGCCAGGCTATTTCAGAATGCTCAAAAATAATCTGCACCCTTTTTTTTTTTTTTTTTCAATGAATCTGTTGTCCTGTTGCAGAGGAGTACTTCCACAGGTGAAAGGAGGAGAGCCATAAATCTAACGGATGCTCACTGAGGCTGAGGTGAACTGAGGATGATCCTTCCTCCAGAGGAGGGAAGGATCCAGAGGCAATGTCAACAAACGCACTGACTGAGAGCTATTCACCATCGTTATTTTTCATTACAGTCAAGCTAATCTTTCAATAATAAATGAGCTATACTGGTATTAGTCTGTCATGATTTACATTTATCTACCCGTCTGTTCATATTCCATGATTATCATCAGTAGTTGCGAAATCAATATTTTTCTTTTCATCTTTTAGAAATGCAGCTAACTTAAAAGTTTTTGGCCACTTGTCTGCAGGTGTGAATTCTAGACTGGCAGGGAAAACCTGAAATAAACAGTGAATGTAAAAAATGCTCTGCCATATACCTCAGCAACTACTGTCAGGCAGTAATCCAAAGGAAATGTGCAGTGGCTCACAGTACAGAATACAAACTCCCAGGTGTGAAAATGTGTACAGTAAGTGGGTAAGTGTTAAAATACCGATCATGCATTGTATTCATTTCTTCTTGCTTTCAAAGCAGGCCCAATTTCCGACTTCTGAAACACCGGAAAGAACAAACCCTCTGAAGGTGAGAGCAGGAGTTAAACTAGAACTCATTACCGCATGAAGTACAAAGCTAAAAGCTAAACATCTGTGAAGGCTACATCTGTGTATTAAACCAAACAGTTTTGCTCCAAACACAATATTATCAGGAAAATTCTAAATTTGTCAGTCAGTGAAAAAATACATAATATATACAGGTTAAAGTGCTGTACCGTTTGTATCATTCATCATAATGCAACACTCTGTATTATATGGAAGATTGAAATAAATCATGTTAAAACAAATGTGGGACAGCTATGCATATAAAAAAAATAGTTGTGCCGTTAAATAATGCTCTCAGTCGCAGTCAGGCAATTAATGCAACCCCCTTCCAATCGAGAGAAAAGTTGCGCAGTGAGCTAAGTGTCGATGTAGCTCCGGCCTTGGAAACTGCTCTCCTCTCCAGGTGGAGAGTTGAGCCAAGGTTGAGCTCGACTGAAACCTAACAGGTTAGAACACATGGTCTCTTTTTAATGGTTTCGTGCAGCTGCAGAGAAAACAGATTCCATTTGGCAAGAGTCAATCTGAAAAAATTCCCAATGGCACATTTACATAGACTTTGAGCAGAAAACAGCCGTCCGCTACGTACTTTTTCTCTGTGAGCTGCTTGACAGGAAATAAAGGAAATAGCAGGAGAAGACAGGGGGAAAAAATGAAACTCTACGCTCTGCAGCAGAACTCTGGGGATACATTCACTCAAAACAACACATTAATAAATGCATATACAGTGCAGTAATAGTGGATGTATAAAGTTGACCCACAGCGAGATCAGAAAAAGACAAATTCACCTCCTGTGAGAACTTCTACTGAAGTTAACCCTTTCCTAAGTTGCTGGCACTTATTTCTGCAGGTACATAGTGTACACAGTCACTAGGTAAGCCAGCCAAGTCAGTCAGTTCTGGAGGCAGGGGCTCCCCAGCGAGCAGTGCAGCTGTGCTACTGACAGATCGGTGCAGGGCAGCGTGCAGCCGGCCTCTCCAGACCCTGGCACATCAAAGCTCCCGGCCCTTTAGCTAGCCCCCCCGTAGCTCCCCAGCCGGCCACTTCAAAAGACTTTTGGGCGCATCGCAGATTCCCATCAAAGGGCCTGGACGCAGCGCTCACCCACGCAAGCAAGCCAGCCAAGGAGATATGATTAAAAGCACATTATTGGGGGAAGGAGGGAGGACAGAGGAGAGGTTTAGCAGGAGCGGAGCGGAGGGAAAAGAAGAGAGGATATCGGGTCGAAAGGATCATTCTTTACCTTTCTCACGTATTATCCCTCTCATTCGTCATCTCTTCCCCAAAATAACGCAGCTCTCGCCGGTTTTTAAGAGGAACAGAGCAAAGAAGATGACAGGACTTGAAACAACTGCAGTGCTGCCCCCCTCTTTCTCATAATCTTTTTCTTTTCCCAATGCTTACTCTGTTTCTTCTCCTCCCTCCCCTCCCTTTTCGATCCTCTCTTACCCTAGGAGGTCACGTCTCAGGTCATTTAATATAAGCCACTGGCTACACAGCCAATTCACACCTGAAATTGCCCGTCGGTAGCAGCGAGTGGCCTTGAATGGTGGCATTGTTGTCCCCGTGGGGGGGCTCAGACAGCAGCGCACCAGCCAGCGGCCACAATGGGAGCCTTAAGGCCTGGAATAATTTGACTAAACGCACGGGATTTGCAAGTGCGGATTATCGCCGTTCAGCCACGCAACCGACCATCCAACCAATCAACCCCCCACCAATCTGACCGGTTAAAGCAGCATTGTTTTCCAGCGAGACCGCAGCCACGTTGGCTAAGCTACTCTTGAGTTTGTCGTTGTACTTTTGGTACAGTGGCAACAATCAAACACCGGCTGGAGCGCACACGTCCGCGCACACACACACACACGCAACATCCGCCACCGGTTTTCAGACTAGATTTCATTTTAGGAGCCCTTTTGTGTCATCGCACGGGTTTAGGCCGTACACGTGACGCTGTCAATACGCTTCTCTTTAGCCATCCAAGACGTGCATCTCAATTTCCATTCATTTCATGCCTTGCCCCATGTCTTCATGCAACTTGCATATTGTTTGTTGTTTAAAAGTGTCTTTGCTTGCAAGGCTGCTGCCGGGCCTTTTCGCCGCTCATGATAGCTCTGCTCCCATTATGCTGCCTCATTAGAGTGGATGTCCAAAATGTCAGAAGAATGTTTTATGGACTGTTGAGAAATCACTCTCCAGCACAAGTCACCCAGTGTTCTGCCATGCAAGAGAGGGAGGGAGAGGAGAAGATAAGGGGTTTATATTCTTAAAGGGTGGGGTGGAGGGAGCGGAGGGGGCAGCTTGCCTTTAGAAGAGCTTAGGGCCCAGTGTGGCGAATTAAATAGAATGCCCAGACAGAATTAGTTCCAAGGCAGACTGGGTCCCATTCTATGAAACTCAACAATTAGACGGATTAAACGTAATAACTCAGCCTGCACTGCCGCAGCTGCATTATGGTTACCCCGGCACCCAGGGGGCTGTGGGTGTGTGTCTGTCTGCCTGTGTGTGTGTGTGTGTGTGTGTGTGTGTGTGTGTGTGTGTGTGTGTGTGTGTGTGTGTGTGTGTGTGTAGGTGTGTGTGTGTCATTGGGGTGATTTATGCTCACATATGAAAAGTGACAACTCAGAGCGAGAGAAAATGCAATAAACTGAAGGAAAGCGAGGTAAACACAGCCCCAAACATTTGGAAATTGCATTTTCCTTTTCTCTAATGCAGCCAGTTGACACGTTGTGATTTCGGTTGTGTGTTGTGATTGGACGGGGTTAACCGCGAGTGTCGAGGCGTGCGTCGATATTCCACTGAAAAACTGCAATCCACGCGGTTTCACAGATATAAGATAGTGTGAAGGGTCCAAGATTTCCAAAATGGTGATGATGGTAAGGAAAGCCAGATATCCGCAGACATTTTCTTCGCATTCTTTTGGAACGAACGTTTGAGTGAAATGAAAAGCTGTCAAGTCCGTCGGTCCAAACATCACAGCTGGTGCAGCTGAAGTCGCTGTCTGAGTGGCAGGTCGACTGATTAACTTACTGACCGGCTGGTTTGCTGACTGACTGGGGGTTTTGGACTGCCTGTCTGACTGCAGCCCCGCACTCCCCCATCATCCACCTGTGTGTAAAAGGCCCTTTGTCAACGAGGCCTAATTTGAACTGACACACCCTACACATGTGGAACAGCTCAGCAGCTCTACACACTTCTCGTCATTACACCGTGTGTGTGTGTGTGTGTGTGTGTGTGTGTGTGTGTGTGTGTGTGTGTGTGTGTGTGTGTGTGTCAAGAGGAGAAGAGATGACGCAGAGAGGGAGTTCCAGAGAAAAACGTCTGCTGAGAAAAGAGTGCAGTAAAGCTTGTGCAAAAGCTTTGGTTCACCTCACACAAACTCTGGCCTTCACCACTTCTTCATTCTCTCACAGATCTAACACTCTCATCAGCAGTTCTCTATAGTGCTGTCCACACGCTAGACATAGCAACCCCTCAGTATACTAACCACACATCTAATTTAATGACGGTTTTTAATTTGCGTTCTTTCGGCCGTCATTTCTAGTCATGACTGTACACATCAAACTAATTGCAAAGATGTGGAAACACAGCTGCATCACTGCAACAAAGTCCGGAAGCAGGAAACTAGCAGACAATCAGCTTGTACACAAGTAAACAGTTAAGCCACTCTATGTGAAAGTAAAAAACCTTAAGTGTCTGAAATACAACACATTTTGGGCCCTAATTTTCTCTTTAAAATAAGATTGAGTATTAATAGGTTTGTTTAAAACCTGCCTGATCATCTGACTGCTCATGTTTCTTGTCCTGCCTTTTCTTATTATTAGCAATGTTGCCATGTTCCAAACTCTCATCAACAAACTTGGAAGAGTACAATGTTATTTTACTGATTGGAATGATGCACGAGGCTATGCAATTAAGAAGCAGGAATGTAGCCCGAGGTCAATATCTCCTCCCGCAACTGCACTTCTGGAGAAAATTAAAATAAAAAGCTAACAAGCTAAACCTGGACTAACAGAGTGACGTGGTATCAGAACTTCAACACACCCGAAAGCACCATTGCCTTTCGCAGCATCGTAAGAACGAGTCCTTCTCCTTCATATACATTGCAAACTATACCTCAACATCAACAACCCGATGAACTCTTTGCACTCGTTGTGCCCAGTCAGTGTCTCAGTACCCTCCCCAATTTTAGGTGAAACAGAGCAGAGCCAGCAAAAACACAGCAGCTGGGACAAGGCCTGTAGTGTAACAGAGCTAGTCCAGATCTGCATGAAACCTGATCGACAGACAGACTGGGCTCGAGGAGACTGGGAGGGATCAGCGCCGCTGTCAGTTCTGACACTGTCAGACGCACAGACAGGTAAGTCTATCTGAAGTGTAGCAATGAAGGGAGACATGGATTTTAGTAACATGTTGTAAGAACCGCGGAGAGGAGACAGATTCAGTTGCATGAACACGATGTGAGCGCTATCTGATTACGAATGACAGCAGAAGATTTTTTACAGAACTATGACATCTAAAAGTTAAAGTGTATTTTTCTCTTCCTCCACTTAACTTACCTTTCAGCCGTGACACATTAAGTGGCTTTAAGTGTTCAGGGGGTTAAAAAACACATCATCTATAATTAACTGTGGGGCGTTTCCCTTTCCTTCCACTTTAACCTTCGCCTCTCTCTAATGCCACATTTCCACTGCATGGTACGGCACGACTCGCGTTGCTCTTTTTTTGTTTTCCATTAGCAAAAGTTGTAGATAGTATCTGGTACCTGCGGATTTTTGGTTGAGGTTTCAAGAGAGCTGAGCCGATTCTAGAAGGTGGAGTGAAAACAATGCAGGCCACTGATTGGTCAGAGGGAATCGACACTTGCAGAACATCCTGCAGAGCATCCTTCACAAACCCGCCATTTTTAAATAGCCACGCTAACATCAATAGCGACCACAATGTTTTTATTTACTAGACCCAGATTTATTTATTTTTTTTTAAATAGTGGCCCGCAAAACTACGCCGAATGTGCACGAATCGCGTCAAAGATGATGTCACTGCAGTTTATTGCGCCGGCGCTCTGGCGATCAGCTGAGAATCCTGCCTACGCTGACATACTATGCGCAGCGGAAAAACTAAATAGAAAAGATGGCCTGCTACCAAAAGTGAGTCGAGTCAAGTCGAGCCGTCGCACGCAGTGGAAATGAGGCAGAAGTGCCTCTCTCTCTCTCCCTCCCTCTTTCCTCACCCCTTGCTACCTCTCACCCTCCCACAGGTCAGCACAGCTCTGGCCCTCTCCTGTGTATTTAAAGTAATTGCTCATGGCAGTCAAGGTGTCTGCATAAGGGCCTGTCATAAGCAATCCATTGGCATGAGTAGGGGCCTTGTGCATGAACCTAATCCAGCCAACGATGCCAAATGGACAGACGGAGGGGGTTAAGGAGTTGTTCAACAGCAACCTGCAAAAAAAAAAAAAAAAAAAAAAAAAAAAAAAGTAGGTTGTGTTGGCTTTTAATCCTCTCAAAGTAACATGAAAATAAAGCCAAGGCATTTTTTTCTTCTGTGGAAAAAAAATTGTATATCTGAATGGATCCCCTCCATGTTTTTGCATAGCCGCTTGTAACTTTGCAAGGGCCACCACATGCCACAAAAGAAAGAAACATATTTTTGATTTTTTTACTTCTGCTTTGTCGTTTTGTCTTGAGACTTTTGTGACGAATTTACTGCGCATTAAAAAGGAAACTGTGTTAAAACATATTACAATTTCTAGCGATCTCTTCCTTGTTCCCTTTTTTGCCCATGCGTCTAATCAGTAGACCGTCAAACGTCGTCTTCTTTTTTAGAACAGGTCTCTGTATTTGCTTTAACACTGTGAGGGCTGTTTGCTGAAGGCCTTCAACACACACAGAAATTCCTCACCCACTTACCCCACCGCCACGTCAAGTCCTGTAGCATGTTCAGTGGCAGAGACAGACAGGAACTAAGGGACCGAGACCAAACGTCGACCCTCTCTGGAGCATGGCGACTCTGGTCAGACGCGGCAATAAGAAGTGGAGCCCCGGCCCCTCCAGCCAGACTTGAGAGGAGACGACTTAAGGTCCTAAGTGTTTGGGAAACAGGCCCATCAGTGTCAAATCCTTTTATTGCTTTGGCTTCCTATTGCTTTTCGCTGCTTGGGGGTTAGTATGAGTCTACTCCTCGCAAAGGCAGTGGGATGGGTTCATCTTTCATCAGTCATAACCTTGGCAATTAAGTAAGCACACATGAGGAATGACCCAAGATTAAAAAGGAAAAAAAAAAAAGGTCATGGGTTGTTTTAAGTGGGTTAAGAGTGAGGCCTTTTAAAGCTGTTTTATGGTATCACTGAGATGTTTGGAAATTCCTTTCTATTTTGAATTAAAAAGAAAAAAGATTTCACAATGTCTATGTTGACTCTTAAACTTAGAAATCAGTGAAATAGACAGAAAAAGCTTTGCACATGTCATTTCTGATTACTTGAACTATAAAGATGTCTGGAAATGAGGATGCAAAAACAAATCTGTTTCATTATGAGCAGAATATATTTGAACTATTCCCATAGTGTGCATTTATATTTAGGCTGACTCAATAACATTTCATATCTTTCGCCAAGTTTTTTTTCTTTTTTTTTACACAAAACTGAACGAAAACTCTTTCCAGATTCCTTGGAACAAATTGATTTTTTTATTACTGATTGTTTCATAAACAATTCTGTTGGAAACACAAATTGAATAATGACATTGTGGCTCTTTTGTTTCAATACAAAATACTTTGTGTTCAGTAACAAATGACGACTCAATTTCGATTTCATAGCACACTCAGAAATGATGGGAACTCATAAAGTCATATTTACTAATAACATTTAGACAACTGCTTTCTTGTCCAAACAACATTTTCAAAGAGCTACCAAGGACAACGGTAAAACACAGGGGAATGGAGGAAAATGGGAATTGTTGGTCTTAACCCAAAACTAATAGTTAAGTTAGTCACATTATGTCCAAATTGTTTCATTATTTATATAAAAATATGCTCATTTTTCCAGTATGTTGTCCATGTGGTGCATCTATTTATGTATCTAACAATCCAGCTACACATCTGTCCGTCTCCGTTCTGTTTATCTGGACATCTGCCTCAGCAGTGGTCCGGGTAAAGCGCCTATGGACGCAGCAAGTGGACGGGTGCTGCCGGCTTCGGCGCTTGACAAACAGCTTGTTTTAATGCTCCTGACAACCCCGTCAGATGAACACCAACACACACTGCGATCCTCTTGCCCTCCTCTTTCCTCTCCAAAGCCTCAAACACGAGGTGAATCCGTTCCACCCTCCCTCCGGGTGGATTTTCCTTGGCCTCCCTCCTCCACTCTAATTTGGAGTTTGTGCACAAATGACAAACTATCTTAAGGAGAAAGTCTGGGGATGTCTAAGTCATTGCGCGATTAGAATAAGTGTGGAGTCGGTTGTTTTCATACAGCACTCAGAGCTGACTGCTGCGAGGTTATTCTCCTGCGCTGGCCTGAATCTATTCTCTAAATAACATCTCTCCAGTTGAAGTTTTCTCGCCTCTTTAAAAACATGTCTGACAAATGGTTTCTATTGAATGACAGATTGCATCCAGTCCACTGTGGTGGGATTTGCACGGAGCAAAACATTTTAAAAGGAAAGTCCAAGGCCAACTTGTTATTAACTCTGAGCTGAGGCAGAAAATGAGCAGGTCTAATGTTAGAGGGAGCAGATGATGTCCAAAATCTTCAATTGCATTTGTACCTAGCTAAAAAATCTTGAGCTTGACATGTGTTTAGTGTGAATTATTTGCAATCACGCAATAACAATTTTTTTCCCCACCATTTCCCAACACTTTAAACTGATTGTATTCTGTTTCTATGGACCTTGCCCTCTTCTCAGAAAACTGTCACTGAGTCCAATAATATTGTTTCCCTCGTAGAAAGGGAGGCCAGCTATTGAGTCAGATATCTGATAGGAGGCTAGGAGGCTAGGAGAGTCAGTGTGAGTGTGTGTGTGAGTGTGTGTGTGTGTGTGTGTGTGTGTGTGTGTGTGTGTGTGTGTGTGTGTGTGTGAGAGACAATGTAGGGGGTGCTGCCTGCTTGTCGTCGAGTCTGTCCTGAACCCACACAGCCAAACTGCCGCGGGAAGAATTTGTGCTCCCGTGTACTACAATATCCTGTTTGGACTCAAGCTGATCTCCCCACTCGTACACACATGCACAGTGTCTCACACACACACACACACACACACACACACACACACACACACACACACACACACACACACACACACACACACCCACACACACACACACACACTTACCCTGTTCATACATCACACTCAAGCCCCCAGCCAAAAAACATACGGCTTTGTTTTCGTTGCTTTTCTGCACACACTTCTGCAACGACGCTCTGCAGATCATGTGAGGCTGGTTCTACAGCCTATAATGTGATACGCTGTTTTGGGGGCGTAAAGTGTGTGCAGGTTGGTTGGGTGTGGGTGGTGGGGTTTACAGGCGAGCTGACGTTGTTTTGCAACAATAACAATATGGCCCCCTCCAGCAATCACAAGTCAAACAAAGTGTAAAAGCATTTGGATTACCATGAGCGGAGTACAGTGCTTTGTTTGAGTGTGTGACGCTGTGTGTGTGTGTGTGTGTGTGTGTGTGTGTGTGTATATATTTGTGAGTGTGCACGTGTAGAGTGCAAAATCCATCCACCCAGCTATCCATTCATTGAAATACGTATGTATTCATTCAGCCAGTGGATGACATCCTGCATACAATCATAGCAAGAGAGGAGAGGGCTGAGTGAACAGACTTGTTTGCACAAAGGAGCTCTGCTTCCCGTAAGTAGCCGATAAAAATAATTAAGAAAAAAAAAAAGAGAGCGAGGGAGAGGGAGAGAGAGAGAGAGACGGCTGGCCCTGAGGCAGATACCTCACTTCCCAATAGAGCGCAGTGCATTTCCTGAAACTGACAACTGTAGGACTTGAACTGAAGCCAGGGCAAACGTGAAAGAGAGAGACAGAAGGAAGCAGGGAGAGAGACAAGGAAGATAAAGAGGGAAAAAAAGAGCGAGTGGGTGACTTCAAAAATGTTGTAAATACTGGAGTGACACACCAAATGGAGACTGAAAATTCAGAGAAACACATAATACACACATGCAAACACACACACACACACTCATAGCTTTTACTCCAACCCAGATAGCTCCATATTCAAAGATAAAAGTGCCTGCTCACAATCTTTATCTCAAACCAAACTGTTATCAACCGTTTCAGAACTGGCACACCACAGCTATTGTTCGCAGCTTGACCAAAGCAGAAAACCTGACACACACACACACACACACACACAAAAAAAAGCCTGAACACTGTTCTGGACCACAAAGAGAAAAACAGAGCTTTGAGAGAGGAGGGAAAGTGTGGTTTTGTCAATTATGCTCTTTCTTTCTTGCTCAAAAAATGCAAAAGTGGAATAGAAACGTAGTAATGAATTGCAGGCAGAGGATGTTGACCGGGGTAGTGGTGGTGATGGTGGTGGTGTTGACGGTCTCGGTAATGGGCACACCCGACTGCAGACACCAAACTCATGAAAACACCCCGACAAGGACATTTCCACTTGAGCTCAACCCTACACTTACCATTTCCTTCTTACTCTTTGTGGAAACACAGCCGAGGCAGAATTATTAAATCTACACACACACACACACACACAAAAAAAAAAAGAAGCTAAAACAAAAAAAAAAAAAAAAAAAGAGAAAAGAGGTCAGTGATTGTATCCTGTCTGTCAGTGAGGAGAGGTGAAGGGAGTGGAGGAGTGATGTTGCTACAGCACAGCCTGCTGGTCAGAGAGGGGGTTTATTCACTCCGCTCCCCTCCTCCACACGCTGCTGTTACTGCTGACGTTTGGCTTTTTTAAACGCTGCTGTTGTTATTTCAGCATTTCAGTCCAACAAACAAAACTAACAAAACGAGCATGAACAAAAAAAACTCTTGCATATGATAATATTGAACCGTATATGATCATGTTAGTCTAGTTTGTTCTATTATACTTTAGAAGGAATTCACAAACACACTTGCTGTGTTTGTGAGTGTTGCTTAATAAAGACAAAAGCTGAAATACTGCTGACCTCCCGGCAGTTTTGTTGAATTAAAACTAACATAAAAATGTAATAAAGTTATTTGAGATTTACTATATTTTCAGTTCAATTATTAGTCTCATCTGTCAGCTAAAACACTGTTTACACTCACTTCTCACTATACAATGAATTAACTGAACTATATATTTTTTTCAAGCGGTTCTAAAGCAGTTGTGATCACTAGGGCTGTAGCTACTATTTAGTAAAGCGGGATTATATTTCCTGGGATTTTTTTTTATCTTTTAGTGACCAGAGGTCATATTCCACACATGCAGGGTTTTTGTCTGTTACAATGTGTTCAGGCTTAGTTGCTTTTTAATTAGACTATTCCAAGAAGACTAAAGAATATGAAAAGCATGTGGATTTATAATGTCCCTTTTATTCCTAGAAGTTGGGTGACAGCACTGAAACATTACTTAACTGAAATCTAAAACACATTAACACTTTAAATTAATAATAAATCACACAAAAACAAAAAAAGGTCAGAATTTCCATTTTATTAATCTACATCTACATCTATATGTTGTTGTTTTTTTTTAGACATTAGTACTGATGTGATGTGCTAGCACGGTCAATGTGTTCTCTCTTGTAGATCTGTTCAGTGTTAATCAGGGCCGTTTGATGCGTCACAGTTTGTTCCACCCTCTGACTAAGTTTGTAACATTAACTGTAGATGCACCACCCTGCCCTACCCTGCTCTGACAAACTCCATACAATATTTCTATGAGCTAACCGTGGAACATTATTATCATCTCTGTAACCAACGAAATATCTCTGATGAGATCACACTGCCCAATACAGCTTTGTCCTAGTTTTCAAACACACGCTTTTGAAAGCCTTCTTATATTTGCACTGAAGTCTCTTTTCACAGAGTGTATATTTAAATTTTTTTTCTTAATCAACCATTTCAACTGAACTAGAATTTTTTTTAATTTAAGGATTTGGACTTCGAATTTATAATCTAATTGTATTGTTTAGTTATTTGGTATGACTTCTACCCTCTCTTCATAAAGCAGCCAGTCAAGTTTATCCACAGGCAAACACACAATGAACACCATCTGTACCAACTACAAGCACTCGTTCAAAGCAAGGAAATCCTGAATGTTACTGTCACTCTGATTTCATCGCATGACTTTAAGACTGATGACTCTTTATCGTGACACCCACTTAATACAAAGCCCTGGATTGTTGCAACTCAACTAAAAACAGATCAGAACGTAATTTTATGCATTCTTACTACTTTTCGGAGGCTCAAACTGGAAGGGCCTGCAGCACTTTGATCCAAAGACACTTCTCTGACTTCCCAACCCCAACTTCTCTGACAAGCTTTGAAATAAAAGGATAAAACAAGGCCATAAAATTACAGTAGTAGACTGGAAAGGACTTTACAGCACATATACACTTGCAGTATAAAGAGGCCGGCCTTTCAGCACTAGAAGAGACTTATTTAGAGGGTTATTAGTCCCCGCCATGGTCCCTGGGGGGTCTTTCATTATGAACTGGACTCTACATGGCTGCTATTAACGGCGGTGGAAAAAAAAATACACAGAGAAGAAAGAAGTGTGCGTGTGTGAGTGAGTTTGTATAGCGGAGGTGACGGACGTATGACCGAGGCTTACCTGTTCCACTTACTTGTTCCATAATTTAAAGCTTTTCTTTCGCTCTACTGCTTTAAAACATCTGGCTCCAGAGGCATTTAAGTTCTTGATGGATAACCTGCTTCTTTATCTCCAACTACAGTAGATATTTGACATAGAGCAGCAACAAGAAAAGTATTTATTCTTTCTCTTCGCTTTAATCTGCTTATCTTTTTCTTCGTACTGCCAAGATGTCACATGCATGATAAACTTCCAGCGCCACATCTGTGAGATATCCAACCACAGCAACACTGTGGTTGCCTTTCTCTCAGAAGCAAAGAGCGTGGCAAATTCCAGTGTACTCTCTGTGGTGCAGCTGCAAATGTGTGGCTGTGAGGGGTGCCGCCTATAAAAACGTGTGCAATGCCTGGTGATGGCGGTGTGATAGAGGCAGCATTTGGCAGCCTGACTCGCGTTCCCGGTTGTCTTTCGTGTCGGTCAGAGCGAAAAAAAAAAAAAAAAAGTTCTGAAGATGAGACTCGACACATTGAAAACATTTCAGAGAAATCTTCTATTCAAATAAACACTGCTACCAGGAAGTTCAAGCCACTGAAACTGGCCCCTTCTCAGAATCGTAATGCTGATTTGGAAGCAGAACTCGTGGTCAGCTTTGAAGTGTTTGTTTTATTCATGCCATGCAGCAACAAATTCTGTATCAGGATTTCTGCAGGGCTCAGCAAATGATTTCAGACCTTTTCACTACCACATAAAAGACAATATAATGCCCTTTTCACAGTAATACAGTAAGGTCTACAACTATTAAGTACATTCATTTTTTTTTAAATTGAAAACACATTTTTCAGTACTTTTAAACTGTATATAAGAATAATTCCTAGTAATATAATCAATCAATTAACGTGACCTTGATCTGGAAAAGCAGCAGAGGACTGATGGATGGATTAACCATTTCAAAAAAATATTTTTTGCTAAACTTGACACTGTGGCTAACAGTAGCAACAGTGTTTCCCACATCTCTGATGGCATTGACTGAAACTCCACAAAAACTAGATATTAAACAGCCTTCTGCACAACCACATGCATACAAAAGTAAGAACTAATGTTTGAAAATTTTTTAGTACCTCAAGGCCTCAATTCAAAACTTTATAAAGACTTAACCGTGAAGATGTGTACGTGTTTAAAATGTGTTGAAATTCCTCTAGCAAGCCTAATATAAACCTGCTGTGAAGTTATTCACATTGTAGACCTTTTCCTAAAGAAGAGTCTCCATTTCACTTCCAAAATTGGGTGTTAAATTCATATTTTAATGCAATTATAGCCGACCAAAATACCTCTCTGTCAATGTTATATAAATAACCCGCCTCTCTCTATCAAAAAAATAAAGAGACGGGATATTTTAGAACAATCACACCTCCAAAGAAAATACATGGGAACCCTCCCATCTCATAATGGGATCCTTGAGGCGATGCCAGGTGGCCCATTTTAGCCAATTCAACCTCCACTGACCCAGACCCAGCCTTAGTTAAAACACACAGAGTGGTGTTCATTCACACAGGTGGGGCGGCCACACTTTCAAACACATGTACGCATGGGGACACATGGACACACACACACACACACACACACACACACACACACACACACACACACACGCACCATATTTTAAAGTTCCTCTGTGGGCAAAGCGTGGGCCAGAGCGCTGTAGCTCCCCTTTAGTCCAGCCCATCTCCTCCCCAGCAGGTAAACGCCCTGGCCGGTAGTGTGTCCCTGCTTCTGCGTGTAAGAGGGGATAAACCACAGGGCCCCACAGACGAGCTTCATCAACAGGCCCTCTATTCATCTCCAGGGCCGGAACACTGGGCTCTCTGACTGAAGCTCCGGCACCTGGCTGCAGATGGACGCAACATCAAGAGGCTGGGTGGCGCAGCACTGGTCGCCACACCTGAATAACCCCCCCCCCCCCCCCCCCCCCCCCCCCCCCCACACACACACACACACACACACACACACACACACCCAACCACCCCAGCTCACATCAAATGGCACGGCTGGCCTATTTGAAAACCCGAGAGCACGAGAGCTGAGAGAGTTCAGTTAAAAAAAAAAAAAAAAAAAAAAAAAGAAAGAGGCGACCAAGAGAGTTGTAGAGGGCTAAAGGATTGGCTGTACAAACAGGCCACTCAGGTGCTACTGCAGATTACTGTTTTCATGAACAGGAGCGAAGAAGAAACTGAGCCCGGCACAGGAGAAGAAGGAGGAGAACGAGGAGAGAGACACACACACACACACACACACACACACACACACACACACACACACACACACACACACACACACACACAAAAGTGGATAGAGTGTATTTATACAGGTGCCTCTAATGTTGGAGTGAGAAGAGAGACACACCTCTAAGAGACAGGGAAGCATCTATACTAAGTCTGGGAATCCTCCAAGTAAGGACCGGGTTGGGCCTTACTTTGATTTCTTTACAGTCAGAGTAGAAGTTTCCAGAATTAGCGTAAACTAAATGTGTGCGAGTGAAAAACAGTGTGACACACTGATATATGTAAGCTCAATCACATTTCCTCCTCTTATCGGTATATCCTACGACTACTATTACTACAAATACTACTACATCCACTACTACACCCCAGAGTGCTGGACAGCTGTTAGAGCAGCACTAGGCCCCTAAAGTGATCTCAACAGAACCAATGGACTATATGTTTCATGTTATTTGTCATAAAGGTCTTTTCACAAAGTACAAAAGTGCTAATGACTACCATGAAGAAAAGCCTTTGTCTCCGCGGGTCTCTATCCCAGAAATACAAAAGAAATGTTTGTTAGGGTTCCTCTTCAATAACTAATGAAGAGGAAAAACATCTGGAAATCATCATCAGTTTGTTTATGGCTGTGTTTGTGTGGAAATAAATATCCTCAAGCTACCTTATTTTCTCTTCCATTAATCGGCTCCTAATAATTCAATTGTGCGTGATTATGTCGGTTCATTAGTTTAAATTGTATATTTAACCTCAATGTTGTAATGCTGCAACCCATTAGGACGGAAATATTTTCAAATAACTGCACGCAAAGATTAAATCATTATGACGGAAAGAAAAAAAACAACAACTGCTAATCGTCATTAACCTTGTCCTGTGAGTGTGTAATTGTTAACAGCACTCAAAACAAACATTTTTCCATTTTTTTTTGGGAAATTGCCTTGCCCCTAAACAAAAGCCAGAGCAGCTATCATATCACAGAGTTGCTCAGTGAGTCATGTTGTGAAAACAGCAATTTCCTGAGACAATTTTCCTCTGTTTTGTTTTGTGGTGGTGAAGAGATACTGATGCCAAAGACAAAAGCAATGCAGGGCACAGAGGAAAGTAGGTCCGGCAGACTTTTGCCAATTTCAAATGCCCCCCCCCCCCCCCCCAGAGGCCACACACATACGTTACACATAAACCACCCAGTTGTAATAAAAACATGCAGTACGTATCTGCAGACAGAAATCTTTCCAACGACTTTGTATTTTTTATTGGCCTCTCAGCCAGCGTCAGGGTGACCAAACCTCATGAGGCTTGAGCAGATTAACAAAATTGCTCCTCATTTTTAGAATGAATATAAGCTTCAGTAGTGAGTATATTATACTATAAATAAACAGAGCAAATGACAACAGTAAAATCAGTTAAAAAATTTGCCCCGTCTTGTTTGAACTTCAGAGAAAAATAAACAGTAAACAACAACACATCCGTCTAAAGCATCATAAGAGAAAACACGAATACTGAACTACGGGTTATGAACCTGACTCTCGTCTCCCCAAGTCTGGCTTGCTGCAGCTGTGAAGGCTACTCAGTCCGGCCTGATTCATGTGCAGTTACTCATGCTGATTTTGGATTGAAGCCTGATCCACCGCACCACACCAGGAGACTTACCAAACCAGCATGCTGTGACAGGCTCACTTCAACCTGCCCCTGTGTGCAATCTTAAGTGGAGCTAATAGAGCCAAAAATGGCGCATGTATCATTTCCAACCACTGCACACGGACCAGTCAATAAACTGGATGCAGCAGTTAGAGATCAAGATGGTGAAAGTATCCTTTTTTTTGGGGGGGGGGGGGGGGGGGGGGTCTGGGCTGGATTATTCATGCAGTACTTGCTTGCTGACTCTATGGATTTTCCGACCTGTGGTGAGAGGCCATAAAGCAGGACATTCTCTCAGTCACTGACGGTCCCTCACCATAAAACATTCCCAGAACCACCAACACCACAGTGGGAGAGTACGACTCTCACCCCTCGTAACAGCAGAGGGCCTTCATTAATGCGGCCCAAAGACTGAACGCACTCTTTAATTAAGTACTTCATGAAAATGACTTTTACTGCCCTGGGCGTCACACATATATATATATATATATATATATATATATATATATATATATATATATATATAAAAAATAAGATGGCTTGCTGCCTCGGTAGGAGACTTTGCTCCACCAGCTCCAATGATCTCCCTCTGAAGAAGAGCAGTAACATTTTAAAACACACAGCATAACCTTTACTCTGTTTACAGCGTGCAATTTAGATGTGTGTGCTCTGATCCAATCAGGAACTTGTTTTCATCACATGACTCTCATTTATGTAACCAATATAACACTTAAAAATAAATGCTGTTTGAAAAAAGCGGATGACTTTTACTGCAGATGAGATAACGCTGGAGATTACACATGGTAGTGCGTGAGAAAATTGAATTATACAGTAAAGTCACTCGTGACCTGGAATGAGGTATGGTGTGCTCTTCCAGTATAAAACGTTCTCATCATTCTGTACTCTGCACAAACAGAATGTTCTCACCAAGAGCTGAGGTGAAGGAGAACCCAGGATCAACTGAACTGTAGTGACATTTGTAAAATGTAATCAATTTGATTGTTTTTGATCAACACGTGTAGATATTTGTGGCTAAAACCTGGTTATGTTTGTGCTTTTGTTGCACTCGTTTGGTTTGTTATGCATCATGTCAAGCTCTGTATGTAACCTTGTTTTCTTAGTCTTTTCTCTGGTGTTTCACCCGTTCTTATCATTGATGACCTGTAAAGTCGCCGTTTTGTTTTTGCACCAATAAAAAACAAAAAAAATCGAATCAGTTCATCCTTGAGTCTTAGTTGAGGTTCATGACAAATTTGAAAAAGAAAAAAAAAAAACTCCCTCAAGGCCGTTTCATAAGAAGGGACCAAACGGACAACCCAAAAGCATAAAAATAAATAGAACACACTGCAAGTCAAAGCATCCAACAGTCATTGACTGAATGTAGTTCGGTTTCACGCTGCCCTATAACTGACAAGTCACATCTCAGTGTAAAGCAATGCAGAGGAAACAAACAGGACACGGTAAAATACATTAAACTAAATGAAATAAGAGAAGTCAACGACCAATGACGCTCTGACTTATCATATGTGATGCAAGAGTACTTCTAAAGAAGGTTCAGTGCAATACATTTAGCATATTCAGAAAAGTGGAATCACTACATGTATTGCTATAATGTTCTTGTGACATTGTGAAGTACATTGAAGGTCACTGGAGCGTGTGCATTGAGGGAGATGATTCAGAGGATGAATTTCTCTCCAAACGGCCTGAAATTGGATCGGATCTATCTTAGAGCAGCGATCCTTCCATCTATCCAAAGTAGAAATATATGTGAACAACAACAGTCCACCCACAAACATGCATCATAAGCCCACATGTGAAATGTTTTAACTATTCACATGACCAACTGCAGACACAGCACAAGGCAGCCAACGAACGTCTGCATTAAAAATGTGAGGCCCGTACACACGGCAGAAATCAAACCAAACATATCGCCTCTAAGGCATTTTAACTTTGGACTGTACTGTAGTCAGCTTGACTGTAGCAGCGAGAGCAATTAAACTATTTTAATGCATTCAAGTGAGTAAAGGTAGAGTGGAGGTCAGCAATCCCATAAAAAGCCCGGAGTGTGTCATGAGATAAACTATTGAATCCCTCCGTTGCACGACTCTGTCGTCCACAGAATATGAATCAGTGTGTGGCTGTTTTACTGAACCAAGACTATTTTCTGTCTCTTTTTATGCTCTAGAAAATTGGCAGAAAGTCAAGAAGCTGGGGCACAATTTGTTCTTTTCTCTCTACGTTTCTTTCTCTATCTTTTCATAAAGCAGCAGCACCCAGGCAGCTTTTCTTGCTGCAGGGCAGGAGGCCACGGATCTTATCCCCATCCGTTTGTCTGTGTGTGTGTGTGTGTGTGTGTGTGTGTGTGTGTGTGTGTGTGTGTGTGTGTGTGTGTGTGTGTGTGTGTCTTGTGCATGTGCCCAAAGTGGGGCCCCTGACTTGTCTAGTTTGTCATTCTAATACTTGGCAGTAAAGCCAAAAATATTAAGAGGCTTTACTGGATATTTTCACATTAGATTCACTGTTGAATCTTGCATAAAGCCCCATAAAATAACTTTGTGGTCAGCACATGTTTTGGAGCACAACGCTGAGGAGAAGTGTGTGTGTGTGTGTGTGTGTGGTTTAAAAAGACTTCTGTGACAGACACCATAAATGCATTTTAGATGTTTTCCCTTTGACTGAACACCATATGTTTGAAACACCCCTCCGTGTCATCAATATCAGAGTACAGTGTAGAGGACAGGCGTACAGAGGCCACACAGACAAAAAGTCAATTTGTTCAGAACTCTGCACAAAAGACGCCAGTTGCTCAGCAGAGAGAGGCCCCTACTTGAAGAGGACAGGCCATGATGCATGCGTCTCTGCCTGCAATCCCTCCTGTGGCGCTGCAGTGGGTTTTTCATTGTTTATCTCTGGCTGGCTTGTAAGAGGGGAACTAATTAAGGGCTGCCTGCAGGTGGCCCATGCAGGCTTTTACAGGTCTGAGAGGACACGAGAAGTATGAGGAGGAGGAGGAGGACGAGGAGGAGGAGGAGGAGGAGGAGGAGGAGGAGGAGGAGGAGGAGGAGGGCGGAGAACCTGGACACACCCAGCAGGGAGGAAAGGGCCGACTGCCTCGGGTCACAAGATGACAGACATTACTGATCTGGTGCTGCTAGACTGAGAAAATAAGCAGGACAGATATTTTGGGTACATGGAGAGGCAGAGACACGATGCTGTTATACAGAGAACAGAGGGGGGGGGGGTGTTTCAGAGGGCAGAGAGAGAGAGATAGGACACAATCAGTACAATCAGCTAAACAAGGCCTTCCTCTGTTTGGGGCCTAATAAGTGTACTTGGATTTAGGATCAGGAGCCCCGCTGGGGTTTGTTATGATTTCATTTTACAGTTAACCAGTGATTGTCAGAAAACGTACGTCCTGAAAATGTACCGCTGTACCCCCACACACTGCATCACGTAAAAACCGAACCCCTAACAAAAATCAAGCCTCATTCACACAGGGCCAAGTAAACAAATAGTGATAGAAGTGTTTACAGCAAGAAGGGAAATAGGATGTTGACGGTTCTGGAACAAGTGTATGTGCTGTTGTTTTTTTACGTTATTGTTTTTTTGTTGTTTTTTTCTATTTAAGATAATTCATTCAGTCCAACAAATCACTGTAAGCTTGTTTTAGACAAACAAACAAGGCAATAATAAAGATGTATCTTCTCTGAGGGGAAAAAGCATGCCAGATGTGTGTTTGTGTAGGTGTGTGTCTACACACTGTGTATGTTTTGGGTTCAGAGGGGCAAAAGACATGATTGCGTGCGGACACTGCCCTGCACCACTTCCTCTTCAGGAGCCCAGAGACGTCACAGCCAGCTGTATTGATGCCTCTCACACATGTTACAAAGTATACACACACACACACACACACACACACACACACACACACACACACACACACACACACACACTCATTTTGGGGGTAGTGTGCTTCCGGAAAGCCAAACAAACAGTGGAAAGTTCCAGCCAGTGCTGCCGCGGAGAAATACAAGTGATAGAGTTAGCAGAGAGGAAGAATAAAAGGCTGCTTGAACAAGCACCAAGCTAAACTGAGTAAAGAGCCAGCTCATGTCTGATGTGTGGAGACACTCCAATTCCTGGATATAAAACAACAGAAAACTGATTCGGTGTGTGTGTGTGTGTGTGTGTGTGTGTGTGTGTGTGTGTGTGTGTGTGTGTGTGTGTGTGTGTGTGCAGATCACCTCAGGCAGTACGGGTGGATCTGGTAGCTGTCTGCAGATATCCAGATAAGGATGCCAAATGGCAGCGCTGTCCTTGGTGGCGTGACACCAGGAGCAAAACTAAAGCAGGCCTGGAAATGTGCCCAGCATGGCCCAAATCTGAGCTATGGGCACAGCAACCCTGCAGTTGATACATATAGACACTGTCTGTCTCTGCAGCTGGAAGACTCACTCTCACACACACACTAAGGCATCAACGCCCAGAGGTCCCACACACACACACACACACACACACACACACACACACACACACACACACACACACACACACACTCACTCACAAAAATAAAAAAGGTAATAAAAAAAACAGCATACAAACATGTACACGTGTCCGGGAGATTACACATGATGAATTCCCTTTGCATATTACAATGGAAGTAATAAAAAAAAAAAAAAGTCCAGATGATTCCTACATCTGTTCACGGGACAGCAATTATTAATTGACTGGCAAAAAAATCTGGCGGCATGTTTGTTAACTGTATAAGATCCAACTGTAACATGGAATGTTTTAAAATAGTTCACTGCACCAATGGTTGTATTAATGACAGTGTTGCCTGTACACTGTAAAAGAGAAGCGCCATCTTCTGTTAGGAGAAGAAGGGCTCTGACGTGACACGTTAAGCTCACACTTGAAGTATCTCTTCGGGAGCACTTTAGGTTTCAGTGTCACTTTGACGTAATGAGCGTGGTAGCTGGTGTCAAGATGTAACCTATCACCTTGCAGTTGTGCAAACAGTTCCTCAACTCATCTGTGTTTACGTTCACGTCTAAACATTTCGTTATTATGTTAAAGTGACATCAATCTAAACACTCCTTTCTTAACTCTATCAGTCATTTCATGATGTATGGCAATGGCCCCGCTGAGGCCAGCAGTGGAATGCAATAAGTACAACAATTTACTGAAGTACTGTACTTAAGTACTTTACTACTTTGCTTAAGTATTTCCATTTTATGCAGCTTTATACTTCTACAAATACAGTTTTAAATAAACTATTTAACAACAGCTGTAAAATGCATCGTCACAAAGCTGAAAAAAGGTCTGAGCTCATGAAAAGTTGACTTTTAAGATCTCACAGGACAGTGAAGCTACACACATATGATGATTTTATAATATGTAATGCACTGCTGCAGATTAAACTACCCAAAAAGTGTAAAAAAAAAAAAAGGTCCGCAAACCATGAACATCTACAGCAGTAAAATGCGTTTTGGGCAGAGCAACTGATGCACTATCAAGTGTCTACACAGGACGCACGGGAGAGGAGGAGAACGGGTTAAACCACGTGGGTGGCTAGTCACTCGGTAGTCACATGTTAGTCGTTAGTCAGTCAAGTTAACACATGGATGTATAAAGAGAACTGGATACACTGTTGGAGGCAGCGCCCCATTCATTCCTATGAAAGTTGCTCAGTTGGCCATGAAGCAAAAAAAAAAAAAAAGTTTAACTTCAGATTAAAAAAATTACACAAATCTAATGGCGATCTTCTGCATCACTGGGCTAGAGCTTCCTATAACCCCGCCTCCCAGCCCTCAGTCCAGCCTCATTCACATGAACGGAGAAAGGAAAATAAGTCTGGATTCAACTATTAGTGCATTAAAGGAACAGTCTGTAACATTAAGGGGGATTTATCAGCAGATATTGAATATAGTATCCATAACCCTGTTTGTAATCAGTGTATAATCACCCGAAACTAAGAATCGTTAGCTCAGAAACAGCCATTTATATCTCCCTGGGGACAGGTCGTCTTCCACAGATTCCGCCATCTTGCCCTGTCATGTTTCTACAGCCCCCAGAACGGACACTGGCTCTGGCGAGAGCCTTCCACGTTGTCTAAAAAGGTAGGGATGCGTTTAGAAACCAGGTATTAAACGGGCCCCGGGGCTAAATAATTGAATTTCTTTACACATTACCACAGTGAATTAGGGCTCAGTTACCTTCCTTGATGTAAGGATGGCCACCATCAGACACTAAAATAGTAAAGTTATTACGTGTGAAAACATATGGTATGGTAATGCTATGGTAGGAAGTTTCAAGCCTGCATCAGACTTATTCTTAAGCGCTAAGAAAAAAAGAGAAAAGGGTTCCATTTAAAAAAAGAAGAAAAACAGCCCAGAAAATAAAATAAGAGAAACTGCAATCACATTTTCCAGGAGTGGCACACATATCAAATTCTAAATGATTAATAAGAGTTTGGGTAGTGCGAGTCATGGTGTGTTAAGGATTACATTTTTCATGGTCTCCTTTTGACCAGCAGATAAGATCAGGGAGGATGGAAGGATGGGGAGTTGGGGAAAAGTGGAAAAAGAGAGAAGAAAGAACGAAGTACAGTGCATTGAGGAATTCAAGTGCTTTGTGGAGAAAGAGTCCTGGACCAGTGCCACGAACAGTCAGGCTGCAAGAGAAACAAGAACCGTTCTGCTGCTCATTACTCTCGGTTTACTGTAGAAGTTCGTTAGGTTAATGCTTTTTACATGTACATGATTGTCTGTGAGTGGGGAGCATTTTATCTCCCTTTAAATATTTAGAACTACAACTGGAAATTCAGGGGGAACTGTGTAAGGTTGCACCCTATATGGTAATCACTCTTTGTTCCTTTTGTACAAATGGTGCACTAAGCTTTTTGTTTTCAAGAGGGCACAGAGAGGAGAATGTAGGATGAATGGGCCAAAAGGCCAGAGATGGAGGTGAGTAGGGCAGAGGTAATCCTAGATTTGCAAGGCCAACGGAGGGAGAATGCTGTATACATAGTGAGGTGCATAGCAAGGACCACATTGTGTAGATATTACATCAAATCCATTTCAGTCCATTGAAAAAAAACGATTGCAGTATGTTGGAACCACCAAAAGAACATGAATGACTGTAAATACAATGACCAAAACATCTGACACCCATCAAGGGGAAAAAAAATAATAATAAAGATAATTCTCTATTAACCCAAATTAACTAAAATATAGTAAATATATACTACAACATTCAAAGGAGTTAATGTAACATAAATACAAAAAAACACTGCATGTCAATATGGCACGTCGCAACACTCAAACTACATATCTCAATCTTCATGAAGCCATTATCCATTAATAATGAAAGGGATTAAACCACGTACACATCAACTGCATGGCAGCCCCATGTAGCATTGGGACTTTTTTTAAATCCCATAATCTACTGAAACCTCAAACCTTCTGCATTTTGTCCTATGGGACTTGTTATTACCTGCCTGCTAAGTATATAATCCCCTAATCTGTATGCAATGATGCTACATAACTCTGTCCCAGTGGGAGAGGTACTCCAGCAGTCTCCCACTACTGGAATGAAGCCAAACAACAGCGTTGACATATTGTCTATGTGAACACTCGTAGTAACTGTAGATATTGTAAACTTGTTAAAGCACAACGTTGGAGGACTGGTCTGTTGATAATAGTGAAAAAGCAATAGTTAGTAAAGAAATCATGGCGGTCATTAATTTGCTCTGCTACGGCACGTCAAAACAGGAAGCAGAGAAAAATCAAATTACATCAGAATTATTTTGGTTCACATTAATGAAACTCATTTGAATGAGCGGGCTTGCCGGAGGAAGCGACATGTATTCACAATTCACACAGCAAACAGCAGCAGTGAATTCTCAATCCTATGAGGGCATGTGGTGACAAGCCATCCGGTACCTTAACATGTCCTACAACCTATTGAGAGGGATTTCTTTGACATTTCCCTCAAGACTAAAGGGATAATCCCCTTTATAACTCTCTGTACCTGATATGGCCTTGGCCCTCGAGAGTCTCTTTAAACCTCAAGAGAGTTCAACAAAACAACTTCATTTAGAGAGCAGCTAGAGGGGCTCTCTGGTCTGACAAAGGGCCTTTAGGTACCACCGACAAGTAGGGAAATCAGTATTATATGTATCAAAGAACGGAGGTCAGCATAGGGTGACGGATCGGAGGGAGACGGGGGCTCCACAGAAGAGCAGAAGGGACATTTTCTGGGACTTACTTAGCTTTCACCACTGGCAGGGGAATGTTCTCAGTCATGTAGTCCAGCTCATCCGTTAAGCTGTTGGCGCGGGAGATGTCGATGCTGTGATCATGATTCCCCCTCACTGCGAAGGACAGACATAGCAGATAGTAATTCACTTATAGTGGGCAGGCAACTCTATTCAAGTTTAAATCTACCTAATCTATACTGAGGATTTTTTTTTCTTCCAATTAACACTTTTTTGTTTAATTGAATACAAACTTTAAAGTAAATATTAATGCACATAGTTGTTTTCATCAAAAAGGAATTATTTTCATGTGCTATGTTGAATAATAGTAAAATTGTAAGACAAAGACAAATATGCGGTCCAAGGCAAAGTAAGCTGAGAAGTGTGAATATATTTAAGTATCAGTATCAGAAACTTAAAAGCAGAAATAAGGAAACAGAAAGATACCTGGGGAGCCAGGGCAGCTCAGAGTGAAAGACGACCAAGAATGTTGAGGACGGCCTGACGCCATGAAAAAAAATAGGTAAGAGACAGGAGAAGAAGGGGGAAAAAGAAGAAATCAGTGGGCTTCCTCATTGATTCACCGTTGGGTGTACAATAGAAACGTTAAATTGTTGAATTAACAAGGAGGTTTTCAAAAGGATGGAAAACTTCGGTAATTCTAGGGTGCAATTATCTTATTTCAGTTGCAAAAAAGTGTATGCGTTACATATTTTCAACAGTTTGTATGAGGAAATTGCAGTGCTCCAGCTCAACAGTGCAGCTGGCCGGCTGCTGGCATGTTGCTAAAAACAACAGCAAAGAACAACATGTGTAGTCAGACTGTCAGCGTCTCAGTTTGACATGTCTCTCCACCAAACCACCAGGCCTCCATTGTGATAAAGAATGGAGAGGCAAATCTGTATGAATGACCAGTCCAATTCAAGCAGAATCCATTCAGCCTCTCTTGTAGTCCATCATCGAGTTTGTTTAACATTGTCCAATCCGGAAGCAGAGAAGCTGATGAGGGAGAGAGATGGGTGAGGGGGGGGGGGGGGGGTGACCAGAGCTAACAAGAGCCACCTTTAGCCTCAACCTCAGCTCACTCAAGGAGACGTGAACTGGCTTATCGGCTACACAAACAGGATAAGGGTTTATTAACAATATGTAGTTTTATCTGGCCCATCAGTGCAAACGTGTTTGGCTTGGAGAGTATGAGTCAAGGGCAGGAGGGAGAGAGAGAAAGACAGAACAAATGCAGAGAAAAAAAAAATAGAAGTACAGCAAGAGAGAGAGGTAGAGAGTGGGAGAGAGCCAGAGAGAGGGAGAGAGCGAGAGAGAGCGAGAGAGAGGGAGAGAGTGGGAGAGAGCGAGAGAGAGGGAGAGAGAGGGAGAGAGTGGGAGAGAGCCAGAGAGAGGGAGAGAGCGAGAGAGAGGGAGAGAGAGGGAGAGAGAGAGTGGGAGAGAGCCAGAGAGAGGGAGAGAGCCAGAGAGTGCACTCCATTGAGAGATTCTCTCAGACTGGGAGGTGGGTGTGGCCAGACAGATAAGTGGAGCGATAAGCCGGACACTGACTAAATCAAACAATGACCAGTTTATTTCTGACTACTGGAGCTCCACAATGGCAGCTTACCAACTCCACACCCCTCCCTCCCTCTCTTTAGTGTCCTAGTCCAGGTCCCCATGGGCCCCTGTCCATTCCGAGCCAGGCCAGCCCTGTTCCTCACCCGTGGTGTTGGCAGGGCACCCAGTAAAGAAAACAGGCCAGGTCAATCCAGGACCAGTGTCTGAGTCTCCCTGCTTGGCTCTGGTTTGGTCCGGTTGGGGACAAAGGCCCAGCCAGCCAGCGAGTCTAATTAAAATACTGTCTGGGCCACATTAAAAAGGCAGGCTAGCTAATGATTAACACAGAGGACTTTTTAATAGGAGTGAAAAATGAAGTACTTAACCAGTGACAGGGGCTAGTGGTTAGACAGTGCAGTGCTCACATATACACTATATGCTCAGCCTTTGTGCTTTAGTATAACAGGTAAAAGAGTCCCAATTCCTGTTGTGTTGGTACAGCTCGTGCCTTAACATACAAGATTATAAAAAGGAAACTTGAGGCACTAAAATATGTGTTGACATCATCTCTGGAACAAAATGTCAAAACCCCTGGAAATCCCATTTAGAGCACCTCCGTTGTGATGGGAAGGACTCACCTGTTTGTCCGAACATTGCGGGGGTTCCTGCGAAGAAAGGGCGGAAATTATATTAATATGAGAATGCAACATGGCACCAACACTGACAACATCATTCCAACTTATGTCATCAACAATCTCCATGAGTTCCTGCTTTGCAACACAACAGCATTTTTGTTGCACAATTAGTTTCTCCTTTTATGAAATAGGATTAATTTCATGTTAATTTCTGGGCCAGAAACAGCCTGAAAATGTATTTTTGAAAGAAACAGAGGTTAGAATTTCTGTATAAGCAGTTACTTTTAACATCAAGTAATGCATGTGTTGCCATGCACCTCCGTTTAATGTATTTACTTAAAAAAGCTATAATCTTTTCTTTTTTTTTACAATAAAATATAATAAACAACAATGTGAAAACAATGTGACGAGGCTTGTTTGTGATGAACCTACAGTGAATTATCACCAGAATCTACAGCTCTCCTAAGCTTTCCAAGGTTTCACAGTGAGTTTAGATGTCCGGCCCGCAACTTTCATGTTTTGGACTCTCGTTCACCAGGTGGACCGAGACACCACTCCAAACAAAATGATAGTGTTGCTGAATGCATTAATAAGCAACTGTTTGCTCAAAAATCTGCCATATCGTGGCCAAAAGAATGTGTTTATCTCTGCAAGGAGATTATGTATTCGGTTGTGTGTGAGTGCATGCATGTGTGCATCTCTATGTCTGACTGTCTACAGCTCATCTCGAATACTGTTGGACCCATCAGCTCTCTCTATACCAGCCGGTTTGGGCTGCAAGTGAACTCCTTCCGTTTGGACTCGTTTCCACTTCCTGTGCACGCTTAGGTAAGACAATTGCATGTATGTATGTATGTATGTATGTATGTATGTATGTATGTATGTATGTATGTATGTATGTATGTACTGTATCTATGTACTGTATCTATGTACATACTGGCCTAAACTTGCAAATTTGCAAATGACGCTTACTACAACAGAGCGTGTCTTCTTATGTCAGTGGGAGGAGAGCTAATTAGCTGGTAGCAGCCGGTCCTACGGTGTGTTTGGCTAACAGAACCAACAGCTGAAAGAACTAAACACACCGCAGGACTGAAAGTTTCTGTTCAGAGGAAGCGTTAAACAGTAAACATGAAGCGTCACACAGTGAACTGCAGTTCAGCTGCTCGGAGCCGGTGCAGACAGCTGCATGGATTCAAATGAGAGCGTATCTGTCGACTGCGATGTACGAGTGAAAAACACATCTGATCCACTTGCAGTCTAGACGGGGGGAAAATGTGGGTTGTATTTATTCCATCAAATAGCGGCAGTGGTCGTTGCAGACACACCTGGTGGAGCACTGCACCGCACAGAGTAGAGTTCACGTTTCTAGTCACAAGCTTAAAGAAGAAGATATAGGAGACACAGGTGACGACTTCTATTCATCCATATTTTCTTTTAATGCAATAATATACTTGGTATGCAAAATTCAAACTTCATTACCATGCAGTTTTTATTGGCAGACTCAAAATATAAACCCCAGCAGCAAAATCTCAATTAAAGCAGTTTGCTATTTCGGACAAGTATTTAATAAAACAAAACAAGAAACCCTCTTTGAAACAGTGATGGTTTGAATAATAAATAAAAAAGCAGGGCCTCTGTTGTGGACAGTTGACATTGCAGATGCCTGTTTTATGGCTGGATCTGAAGCAGAGATCATACAGTCCCATGCTGTTTCAACTCTACTCATCATTACTGACAGCAGGCTGCAGGCTGCAGGCTTCTTTACATGGTTTTATGTCATCCACAGCTTGGACAATTCATTTTTCCACTGTATAGTCCCAGCATGTGTGTTTATGTGTATTCAACTTAATGATTATAAAAGCAAAACATTATTTTAAATGATAAGAACATAAGATCTGCATGTTGATGGCTTGTTTTGTTGCTAGTAAATATGAGAATGAATACTGGACAAAATGGTTTGACATAAAGTTTTAATTGACTGCTTTTTCACATGAACGTAAGACATATGTTTTCCTTCATTATCTAAGATCCACCCAATTAAGCTGGAAACTAAACAACATTTCCCCTCATAAGTGGTCTCTCCTCCAGTGATGGTCTGCCTTTATGTCAAGTTTATGTCACTCCCGTTCCTTTTATGATGGCACACTTAAAAAAAAAACAACTCATAAAGTGCATTTATTAACCTGGAGTCTGGGTTAATTCATTTGGCGGGGACGGCTTTTAAGACAGGAAGTTGAACCACCGCCCCCTTAACCAACCAGCCATCGATCAAGTACTGTATATAGACTGGCATTTCAATAAACATAGTTTCTATTGTTGTGCTGGCAACACTTAAGAACCACAGTTATCTGGATACTGAAACCAACATCATTATTTTATTATTTTGCCCGAGCTTTTTTCAGCCTGTTGACAAAAAGATAGCACAACTTGGCTTTGGCATGACTGCAGCAATATTGGTGATCTGCAAGTAGTACATCAAGAAATTCCCACTTGTAACCTTGACAAGACTGTATTTTAAAGTTTTCTTTTCCAATTAAGTCTAGTTTGAGTGTCTGTGGCCGGCAAAGGGGACAAGCGAGGCAGTAAAGAGCTTGTAACCATGACCTCTAATCACCACTGAGACTGAAATGGCTTCCATGTGGACTACTGAAGACACCTGGCAGCCATCTTGGGTCTAAGCGAATCACGATAGGGCCTCTATTTACTGTGTGAAACCAGCACATAACAACTCATCCCATGTTGTTTTAAGGTCTCCGAACAGCAATCTTTTGCGAAAAGATTAGCTCTAAAAAAAACACATTGAAAGAGGTTGTCTATCTGTATTTACTTCTTTCTTCAAGACCAACAATGATAATGAATTTGAATTATGACAAAAAGACTAAGCTCTGTGAGGCTGTACTTAGGCTTGTATTTACACCAGCATGTGTACATAGCATACAGTATATAAGTAATCACTGCCACATTTGCTCACTCATGTATCATGTTTTACCAATACATACAGTAGCTCCACAAAGGATGAACTAATGAGATGACCGAGTGCGATCTCAGCCATGCAGCAGCAGGAAGAGCAGTCAGCACCCAACACAGTAAAAGTGTGAATTCCTTGTAAAATGTTGGTGTTCTACATGGCAAAATGTGTAAAAATAAGTATATTATTAGATTTGTTAACGTAGTTATCAGAACTATCTTAAGTGTAACGACTGTATTTTTTCACAGACTAATACTTCTAAATCAACTGCCATAAAAATGTATTCCATCATGGAGTTGACCATTTAAATGTCGTAAATGCAAAAACAGTAGGAAAAAAAAAAAGAAACATTTAGAAAAATAATGGATTTCCAATGCCTTCAAGGCAGCATGTCTTCATTCCACGGCCCTCAACATACAATATGTCATCAAAAATAACATGTGCTAGCACATTCCACTGCACCTTACTGCTTCTTTTTGCATCTCTGGTCAGACGCTAAAGTGCTTTTCGTTGTACTAGTACCTGTACTCTGTACAGTGACAATAAAGTTGAATCTGAATCTGAAGAGGAACATATCACTGCAGTAACTCACATAGAACATGGCATTCTGAGAGGAAGTGCTTTTGTGAAGACGTCCAAAATTAAGTCAACAGGGCTCAGTGAATTCATGTGTAATCTTGGCGAGTTTGATTTTTCTTGGATTGAGTTGTTGGACTAGAATAAGTGGATCTCAGACTGAATAATGAGTGTGTGACTTGAACCCTTTATATATTCTAGATATCAGTTTGGATACTGTACATTACAGTAACATAAAAGCAAATATATTACCTTCAACAGCACCACTTGGCTCTTCCGGGAAAAAAGAGGTATCTTTCTTCTCCTCGGAGTCATCAATGTGATCCAGGGTGATCTGGGGGATCGATACGGCCCTCTCTGAGGCCACGCCCATAGAGCAGTTACTTCTGGGCTTCAACCTCCTCTTGGTCCCCCTTTTCTGACAGACAGAGGAAACAACAACTCAGTTAATAAACAAGAAGTGTGTGACTATCATGAGAAGCTGTAATCATAATCAATAATCTTTAAAGAGCCTTTCTGATATGTTGTGTAAATAGTTTAAAATAATCAAAAGAATTGTGAACCTCAGAAGTGACCCTGACTACACCT
The DNA here is from genome assembly GCF_023349555.1 of Cebidichthys violaceus. Classification (NCBI taxonomy): domain Eukaryota; kingdom Metazoa; phylum Chordata; class Actinopteri; order Perciformes; family Stichaeidae; genus Cebidichthys; species Cebidichthys violaceus. The sequence goes on from NW_027176483.1 coordinate 4,980,735, forward strand.
TTCGTCACATGACCCTTTCCTTCACGTATTCCCTCTGATAAGCAGTATATAGTTGGGACCATTCTACCTTTATCGACTAAACAGGTGACATTCAACATCCCAATACCCAGCTTGTGTAGCCAGAGATCAGTCTGGACACCTAGGCTTGCCAGGTGCTGCATATTATTTTGGGAGACCAACAAAACAGGGGTTCACGTGTGGAGCTACTGTTTCATAATGTTTGAGAAAACCATTCATTGCCTATCATGTTTTGTTCTTTTGTTTCTGTATTTTGTGTATTATCTGTGCAGACAGGAATGTCAGTACGAGACTGTTGTGGCAAGAAGGATTTTATTAGATTTGGACCGCCTCTTAATCTCTCAAACGAAAGAGTTCACACTGAAGTGTGAGCCAATAGTATGACAGAGGCACAATGTGCCGGCAAAACCATTAATATATGGAGACAAAGCAGACACTTTTTGAAAGCAACGTTTATTTTTTTGGTGCTGCTCCAACAATTGGCTCGCTTCCAATGCTGTACATTACGAGAAGGACTTCTTACACTATAGCTGGATATTATTTGTTCAAAGTGCTAGCCTGATAACAACACATTACACTTGAATATGTTTCAAGTGTTCCACATTGTCAAGGAAACTTGTGAATGTGGATTTATCCAGTGTTAAAAAGCCATGCTAAGCCAAAAACATTGACACACAAATATCACATTATTTTCCTTTAGTACCTGTATAGTTCACATTCTCCTATGGTGTGCTTTGCATGCTGGTGACATCAGCGGTACATGTTAAATCTCAGTTTCTTTGAGATCATAGCTATGGGATGTGTGAGTCAGTGAGTTTCTGTGAACTAAATAGGGCCTAAATGGTGCCTTCAGTCCGATCTTTAGACCCTCTGACCCACACCAACGTCATGGACGTTGGCCTTTATGGAAACTCAATTATTTGGACTCAGTGGATCAGACTTTGGCATTGACAAGTGGCCAGCAGTTCAATCCAAATACCCGATTTGAATGACTCATTAGTGGAGAGAGTGAGAGAGGGATTTGGGGGTGGGTGTCACAAGACTGAAAGAGAAAAGAGAGAGAAAGATGGAAGGGCATGAAGAAACTGTAGCAGACATTGAGTTTACTAGTGAGAAGGACACATACATAGAAACTGAGTTAGATATAAAGAGGAGAGGGAGGAAAAAAACCATTATGAATCAGAAAGAAATAGACGAGGCAGAGATGGGGGCGGAGGAAGATGTGCAAAAAAAAGAGACGGGAAGAGCAGGGAAGCAAAAGAAGGAGAGAAATACGTTTGTTAAACAGAGAAGAAACAGGAGAGGAATCTTGAGAGACGGAGAAAGGGGAGAGAAGAGAGTCAGAGGAGAAAGTCACATACTGAAGCAGAAAAGAGCGGAAGCAGCCGTCATTCTCCCCAATACATGCGGGTTCAATGCTACACAAAGATTTTTTTGTTGTTGTTCTACTAGACAAAGGTTTACTCCCATGAGAAAGGCCGCGGTGACATCATCTCAACTGACTGAGCCTTTGTCCGGCGGAGACAAAGGCCTCGAGTCATCCTGGTGGAGTCAGGCCTTGGGGGGAGGTGTGTGTGTGTGTGTGTGTGTGTGTGTGTGTGTGTGTGGGGGGGGGGGGGGGGGGGGGGGGGGGGCGGGGCATTTTAATGTGCACGTGTATTTGTGTGTCCTTCCGCGTGCGTGTACGTTTGTGGGAACTTAACTTGCTGTATGGCCTCGGCACAACATGGCTAATATTGTTGTGAAAGGTGAGCTGCACAAGGAGACAATACAATGTGGGCCGGACACATGCAAATGTGTCACAGTCCAACGACTTTTTCTGACAACACTCTTTTGTAGACTTCTTGATGTTTCTCACTTCAGGTTCAAAGGGTTATTTAAGAAGAAACATGTTCTTCTCACATATGAGGAATACCACATGTATTTATTTGCATTTCAAAATGAGACGTCTACAACCAGAAAATGAGCAAATAAATATTCGTACGATTTGAGTTTAGAGGCTGTTTAAAGGCGCCGTTACTTTTTTTTCTGGGTGGGATTTCACCTTTATTGGATGGATCAAAGTTACGAGCCACAATAAACAGTGGAGGAGAAAAAGATGTGAAAAATGTCCCTGGTTGAATTCAAAGCCAGCATGTCACAAGGTTGGTGCCTTTGCCCACAGCATCAAAGACACACTTTATATCATAAGAGTGGTTTCAAAAAGAAGGCTTGTCCTGTTCTGTTGAGGAAAGTAAATCAATCACTCCTGAAAACTGCACAAAACATGAGCCACAAAATAGCCTTTGCTCTGAATATAAGTTGAACTGGGATAATTACCGATATGTTCAGAATCCTGACATGAGGGCTGAAGTTTTCAGGTTCCACTGTGGTGACCGTCTCTGGAGTTAGAACATACATTTTCCATGTGGCAGCACAGCCGTTTGGTTTCTCTGCTGCGTAGCACCTCCAAAGTGTCTGAGGAGGACAGAACTTGTGTTAGTCAGTTGATGCACTATTTTCTTCTACTCCCCCAATAACACATTAGAACCAACCATAGGATAGCAAGCCAGTGATTAGGAACCATTAGCCAGTGATGCTACAATATGAGCCACGAATTCAGCGATGTGTGAATTGCTCTAACAAGTACTGAAGTTTAACATTTCTATATTTCTGTTGCTACCGTTTATTTGTTGTTTCTCACACAAATTCCTGTATGCAAATATATTTAATCACTTATTCACTTTTATTCTTGTGCATTAGGCTCAATTGTTTGAGACTATAAGTAACCTTAAGCTATTTGTCCTGTCATTTGTTAGTCACATGTAAAGCACTGCAGAAATGTAGGCGTCTTTGTTCACAGGTGTCTAAACTGTCTGCGGTTGTGTCTCTCTGTGTAAAGGGTAATTGTAATCCTTGTAATGGTTAGCGTTGACACACGATAGCTGCTTGTTTGTCTACCATTTCACTCTTGGCAAGTGGGATACTGCTCACCTTTTCCATTGCGCAGTAGAAATTTGCAGACAACAAATACCGTTACTTTTTTCTTTTCAGTTTCCAATATTGTTTTTCACTGGCAACCTCTTAAAAGTGCCCATTTGCACCTTTTCAAAAAGAAATTCAGATTGAGAAGATTTTGTAGCCATGTCCATGGTAACAATAAGGTATGAGGGTCATGGGTCTACTATTAAATCATTGTTTGTGACCTAGATTTTAATATATACTTTGTGGATTACAACACTACATTTCGTGAAGCTGAATGGCAAAAATGTACCTGGATGAGGCAGGCTGCAGCAGGGATCTGTCTATTGAAGTGCTTCTGTCTTTGCTTCTGTTGGACTTTCAGGGCAAACCCTGAGCCCAGGATACCCTGATTGGAAATAATGAATTAATTAAAGTTGGAACATTTAGTGGACGTTAGTAATGTAGATCCAGAATCTCAATATTAGAAAAAGATTAGAGACAAACATGGTTAAACTGTGCTTTAATGCAGAGAGCAATGCCTAAACAAAACAGAAGACAACAAAGTAATACGATTTGGACTAATAGGAAGAAAACATTTGAATAAATCTGTCCTTACTGGTCGTGAGTTTCATGTGATTCAGATTAAAGTTATATTTACAGCAGGCAGAGCGAAGAAGGAGATGGCGAAGACGCTGAAGCAGGAGGCAATGGCCTTGCCTATCCACGTTTGAGGAATTTTGTCTCCGTAGCCGATTGTGGTGACAGTCACCTAAAGACAGAGAGCGGATGAAGTTCCTCTTACATCTATTTAGAGGATCATTAGCAGATTGTAGGCATATGTGTGACGGAAAGGAAAAATCCTGTAATGTACACGGCCCTTCACTGATGCAAAACAGGTCAAGACATTTGAGGCTGATGTGATAAAAGCTAAATTAAATCCACACCATCGCAGGGAGAGTTGAGGCGTGAAACTGGAGGGTACCTGTCTTTTATGACCCTCCTTTATCCTTTCCTTTACAATCGATGCACCCGATACAAATGTAAAATAGATGTCAATCATTCCTCCTTACATGTCAAAATGTATAGTTGTACTCAGAGAGACATCAACATTCACTCTAATTTGTAACAAACTGACGTAATGAAAATGTCAGTCGATGCAAGGCGTCACCAGAGCAGTCTATAACGAGAGTTGGCCAATAAAGCCATTCTGGCCTCGTTCCACAACTGTCAGCGATGGCCGGGGCGTTTGAGGCTCTTGCTCCTCAAAGGGAATAAGATTCCCAACCCACTAATCCTCAGTGAGTGTAGGAATTTGCCGGGCTGAGGGAGGGGGGGGAAACAAATACCTCTTGCATTTGCATGTACACCCACTCTGAAAGCCGAGCCAATTCTGACACATTCAGAACTCACTTGGCTTACCGCGGGTGTCTATGGAGTATCGCCGCCGTTGTGCGCAAACACAAAGCGGCCGATGTAAGGTGAGATACTTAAAAGGGCTTTGGGAGTAAAAAAGAAGGAGCAAGGGTGGCTGGGTGTATGTTGGGGGCGGGTGGAGTGTTGGGGGATTTAATCCCTCGTCCACAAATCCGATGACTAAACAATGTCCTCCTGACCATCAGAGTGGAATGGTCTACTCAAAGACACCCCTCTTATTCAGAATGTAGGGTGTGTGGCAAAAACCTCCTCATGTCTACACAAAGGTCATAGACCTGGTCTTTGAATATGTGTAAGTGTGTACATGTCTGTATGCATGTTCATATGAATGCTGATCTGCATACCGTTTGAGTGATTACACCCAATTCAAATTGGACATAAGCACCACAACAACAAAACGTCAAGTTCAGCAGATTTTATGCTTTGTCCTGGTTGAAGTTAGACTGGTTGTTAAAAACAAACAGCCATTACAGTCAGCAATTGGCAAAGGAAGGAGAGAAGGAGGGAAGGTAAGGGAGGGAGAGAGAAGGGGATATGAATCATGGCATTGGCTTGTCCTCCAGCTGTGCCCTGCACCTGCACATCCGAATGTGGAAATCATGCCAAGAGAAGGAATACAGACTGGGGGGGGGGGGGACTTAGCATTCTCCAATCAACGTAATCTCATTTCAAAAAGCGCGCACACACACACACAAACACTCACAAACCTATTGTAATGGAATATCATGACTCTCAAGTTTACAGTCTCAGAAAAACAATAAGAAGTGCAGATCCCCAACCGCGTTTCTTTTCTCGACATTGTGAACAGAGCAACACAAACACCAGCTTTTCTTCAACTTTCCATAGAGCAGTGAGGAGCACTGTGACCCCTCTAACCCTCGTTACATAAAAGGTAGTAATCCCACAATTAAAGTTTTAATTAAGGGAACTGACACTTTATATTGGTGCTCTAAAAGTTCTTTGAGCCAAAGAGCCCAGAGGTGAATGCTTTATTACCGTCTCTTTGTGGCACGCTGATCCCCTGCACAAGGCTGCCATAGGTTTCTCATTACTCTGCGCTTTCAATACAAATGTTTAATTAACTACTGTGGAAACCTGAGCCTCTGTACAGAGGGAAATAAGCGAAACCAGCTCTACGCACGAAAAACATCAACACACACCTGCGTCTGTGTTGAGTGTCGCAGCATTACGTGCATGCTCCACAAAGACCCAATGAGAAAAATAAAAACACAAAGAGATTAATAATTAGACCAGCCAGGGTGGCCAGCCATCTCAATCATTTTTCCAGCTCAGACTCCACTTGAGATTCCATTGTGCAGATTGTTTTGTTGCAGCTTTCAAGAGAGAAGAGTCTTTTTACATGTGATGTGGCCTTTCAAGAGTGGAGACTAGGTTGTAAAATTCAAGTAGCGTTCAAGGATCCAAGTAATATATGCATTGCAAAAGACAAAATTCAGATAATGTACTCGTACAAATATGCTGAGAGTACAAAAACAATACGATTCTATACGATGTAATTCTATTGTCTAGTTGAGCTGCCTTACCACGCCCCACCACAGGGCATCGGCGTAGCTGGAGAAGCCCGTCTTGCCCTCCTCGTCCACGGCGTCCTTCTCCGCCAAGTAGACAAAGTAGGAGGAAAAGATCAGGCCCAGGAACCCGATGTACAGGGTGGTGATCAGCTCCTGAAGAAAAACACATTTGGTCGGCCGAAGGCGATACTATGAAAATGTTGAATGAAAGAATGTTCTCCGTGTTAAAAGAGCCGGGCTGGTGACAGTGCACATCAGCGTTACTTCAAACAACTTGTATGTTTCAAATGAGCTGTGAGAGACGTGCAGTAAGCTGCTGCTGACTGACAGCAACCTTCATCCTTCTGTATTTAGTAAGACGTGTCAGGTCAGTTCATCCCTAATAACGAACGTGCTGTTTGGGTCTTAGGTGCGGTGAAGGGAGTAGAAGCGTGAGTTTGCATGAGCTACACTTCACATTTTCCTGACTTTTATGAGTGCTCTAAGCCCTTGCTTCAGAACTAATAGTGTTGGCATCATATAGTGCACTTTGTGTCAGCTACGTAGGTCACCCACCAACTTCTGCATACCAAGAAGGATAAACGGGGTGTGGTGATTATTATAGCCAACCACACAATGGTCTACAATCAGTCAGGCTTGTGGCATTGCACAGGACTCTGAGTCAGCACCTCCAATCCACCCTAAACCAATCAGTCAGGTTAGGTAGCAAGTGGCGGTACGCTCAGTTATATGTCATCAGTGGTACATTTTTATTTTCTACGCCAGGAGGATCATGCGATCGGTCCTTAAGTGTATTATACTACGACTTCCATGCATCGCCATTTGTTTTTGAGTTTGAATTAGGTGTGTTTTACAACGCTTTACAGCCCATTAGTTGCGTGTATCACCGGTTGTTAGTTGGCTCACTTTTATTATATTATATACAGCAAATATACAGGAAGCACTTCAGCGCTCAATTGCTAATCTGAGCACATACCCTAACGTGCTTAGTCTATTCCTTTACACCAAGCTATTGACACTGCTAAAGGCAATATATTTCTACTAAACAGAGCACATCATTTGATAAAGTAGTCGTCTAACAACAGGGAGATGGCAACAAATCAAGTTGTATTATTAGTCATGTTCTTCACACTACATCACAGATTAAGAGAAAAGAACATTGCATCCTCTGATTTCATTGAGCATTAGCCTAATAACATACTAAAACGTGTACCAGGATATGGTCTGCTGTGGCTGATTTGTGCATGTGGGCATGTGTTTCTGACAGTGCACATCGGATTTGCTGTCATAAGCAGTATATTAGAGAATGATCAGGAAGGTCACCATACAGAAGAAACTAAGGCTAAGTGATGCAACAGGAGTTCTGAGTTATTTTGGCCCTATTCTGATTTGTGATAAGGAAAAAAATGCTAAAGAACAAGCAAATACTTTTAACATTAGCCTGAATTCCTTCAACCTACCTGTCGATGAATAAAGACTACAGATCCCAGGAGCCTCCACGTTCCTCCCTGTCGATCCACATGCAGCATGCGCAGTATTTGGAGGAAGCGGATGCCCCTGCAACACACGACATCATCTCATCATCTCCTGATCCCTGTTCCAGCTACATGTATCAGTCAAAAGCAAAATGCAGAACAAAACGCTCTACCTGATGGCAGACGTGGCAAACACTTGGCCGTTGGAACCTACACCAAGCACAATGATTGAGGCAATGACCACTATCAAATCTGTGAGCAAGATAAAGACAGAAAACAAAAAACAAAATCAGGGTCGCAATCATTCCAGCTTCAAGGACACATTGTGCTAAAGTAAAGCCTTACATCGCTTGAAATATCTAAGTTGTTGATCTACAATACATGAACAATACATGACATCCGTTGTATTAAATGGGAGCAAAAGAAAATTCCAGGTGCACCTATGATTGATATGGGCTTCCTGATAAAGCAGAGGCGGCCTTTGATGCCTGCATATTTGCTGCGGCAGCCTGCCGACCACAGCCGGACCACATACTCCGTGCCAAAGAACAGCACCAGCACAATCTCCTGTGGAGCACAATGCAAACACAGAGCAAGGGTTACATTAATCCATTGGTACAGCAACAATAATTGCAAAGCACACGCAGGACGAGCGGATTTGGAAGTAGATAAGGTCTCATATCTAAAAGCATTGATAACACGGTGCCTCGCATTAAGACTAATCTAAAAGCATTAATCAATCACCAAGATTTACAATATGATATGAATGGGTAATGACAGGTGTGTGTGAGACAGAGACACTTAGGTGGTCTGGTAGTAGTACTAAGACCACCCAACCACCCAGGAGGAAAAATGGAGGTTGATAACATGGCTGATGACAGCTCATATTGAGACAGGGTCAATGGCTAAGTGATTGAAGCCACAGGATGAAATGCTGTCACACTGCTGCCTCACAGATAAGAAGGCTGCACAATCAAATGCATTAGGTGGGCGATAAGATCTTGTTATAATTGTAAATCTTTCTGCAACACTGCAGAATAAGATACTTGTGGAAAAAAAAAAAATGAGGGCTTGATTTTGAATTATAATCATACGCACCTGCATATCAGTTCAGATTGGTGCTTTTAAATTGTGTTCCAAAATGTACCACTGTCCATTTGTTTTTATGTGGATACCAGTGAGCCTCTGTGACTCAATAATGCCTGTCTGACGGAGATCGTTTTCCTGGCCACCGTGCATGCATAATATTTAGTCACTCTACTGTCTGTTAAAACCTAAGGCCATGTGGGTGGTCATCCCGCTGATTGCTTGAACTGGCTGCTCCCTGACCACCCCTTGCATGAAACTTAATACTATGAGCCCTGCTGCAATAACACAGCACCACAGAGCCCCTAAACAATGACCTGCCAATCAAATCAGACACTATTTTGGCTGGCAAAAAATGTCAGCACAAAGAGAAAATGCACTGATGTGTACATTTAGTAATACCTTTGCAACAGTACTATGGAAAAACAACTTTTTAAATATGTATCAACCAAAGGTCTCCATCAGGGTTATCATGGTGATGGGGCAGCCAGATGGACAGATTCCTTTTGCTGCTCTCTGAATTTCTCAGTTTGCCCGTTTTCATTAATTAATTATGTTTACAGCTTTGCGCTTGAGTTGCCTGGCCTGGGATTCCTATAAACCTTATTCATCCCCATGCATTGCTCATTTTCTGTCCCAGAGATAAAGACAAAGAGAGGAGAATAAAGGAGGCAGAAGTGAAGACAGACAGGCAGAAATGGTTCAGTAAATCTATATAACATAGCCTGATAATTAGGCTGAATTACCATTTGGTTTTACTTTATTCATCTAAATTTGAATCGCGTCTGCAGACATTCGGAGATCTGGAACCAAGATGACTGTAACAACTTGACCAGCCAGCCATAGCCTTATTGTTTGTGTAGGAAAGTAACAGACTGTGTTTCAAGTCCCTGTTGCTGTAACATAACACTGTATAATCGGCTCTGACTGAAAGGTGTCAATTCTGCTAACAGATGAGGTTTTATCTACAGTTCTTTGTATTCTGGACTATGCAAAGTTTATTCACAAAGAAGGTGGGAACTTTTGACAGTTGCATCCTATATACAAAGCTTCTGGTGTTGCCTTATAATTGGGGGGTTATTATCTTTGTGGATATACGTTTTCTATCAAATTGAACAAATCAATAAGCAGACAGTAAGATCAAAACATCACACCAGCGGCAGCACAAAACGGCAACAGAATCCCAATGCATCGAGTTCAGTAATTTTGACATATGGGTTACATTTGAAAGTCAAAGGGACGCATGAATTTGGGGAATTTGATGGGATTAGTCATAATAATTCCATAAATTGGGTCACCCAGATGTTGGGGAATTTTTGTATGTGTATCAGAAACTGGCAACTACGTGTTTACTGAAAACAGCCGCCTGTTCGCGCAGTGATAATCTCGTCATGCCAGACTAGGATGAAACTCATTCAGAAAGCTGCTTGGGAATTACAATATCTTGGTTAATCTATATTAGATTGCTTCATCTGTATACAGACACACAAAGTCACTGACTACATCTAGATTCACCTTTAAAAAGCTTTTGGAATTTATGGACAGTACATAATGCAAAGTTATACTCTTGGTATTAATGCTGGATTCCAGATAATAATGTCAATCACATTTAAATAGCATATGCTTTGCCAGAGGTGAGTTATTTCATATATTTCAGTTAAAAGGTTTTCATTTCAAAATTCAGAACCTATCTATTGACTCCAAACAGCTCTCAACATGGTGACAGCAGAGCCAGCATCTAGCAGCTAAGTGTGTTAAAAGTACCAACAGTGCAAACCATGGCGACAGTGCTGACAAAGATAACAGTGTTAGCCTAAAGGGGGACCGCGACTCCACCATATCTCTACGTCGCATAATAGTTGTTTGCTGTATTTTAAAAGTGTTCTTGTTTCTTTTCATTTGAAAAAAAAAAAACTTGGTCATGAATATTCTAATAATCACATGAAAAAAACTATTTCATCTCAGTAATCTACACTCACCAACCAGTTTAGCGCATTCCTTGTTTGCAGAGAGTTGCATGTTTAGACCTTCAGTATACCTTCAATAGCTTGCGTGGCTAAGTGCTAATGCTAGTTGACGCTGTGCTAACACTCTCTGCTAATGTTAGCTAATGTTGCTAATGTTAGCTCCACAGGTTTTTTACTTAGAAACGTAACTTTTTAGAAAAGTATATCCTTCCAACCTGTGAGCTAAAAATATTTTCTATAGGGACTTAATGGTGATCTCTTGCTGACCTGAAGCACAATGTACGGTCATTTATTTGACAGTTAGTCTATAATTGCGTGAAGCCAGCTTCTTTGTAACTGTAGCATCTTGTTTTTACAAAAAACATTGGTCTTGATTTATAATTACGATCATTTAATATGATGTCAATGTTTTCAGTGTCACATCCTCAACCTTCATTGGGATTGTGTTTAGCTCCCTGCATTACTCAAGAACAGTTGTGTATGTATTAAAATGTAAAAATAAAGAAGCAATGAAGAAGACCTGGTCAGAAAAGACGATATAGAAGAGATCCATGTGATGTGCTTGTGTGTACTGTATGAATGCTTGTGTGCCTCCGGTCCAGTCTGGCCAGCTTTAGTTTGGCAGCTGCCCTGAAGGCCAAATATCCTAAAGGACTTATGTCCCCTCTGCCATCCAAAACAAGCAGCCTGTGATTCACAGATGTCAGCTAACCCTGAACTTTCTAAGTATAGCTACTACCACCACTATACGCCACAATGACACCATTCACTGGGCTCCACCCCCTGACACACACACACACACACACACACACACACACACACACACACACACATATGTGTATATTTATACAGAAGATAAGATACTATCTTATCTCACAATTTATTTTGAACCAAAAGCATGAATTACTATTAGACATGCATTACACGCAGACCCAAACACAGCCAGGTGTACAAATAGACAGGGTTTGACAAAGCAAGAGAAAAGAGTAATGTTGTGTGCAGAAGTGTTTAATTTCTCTCTACATCTTCATGAGGCTGATTACCGCTGACTTCTTGAGTAATGAAACAACAGGAAGAAAAGGTGGGGAGAGAGAGAGAGCGAGAGAGAGAGAGAGAGAGCGAGAGAGAGAGAGAGAGAGAAACCGAGAGTTAGAGATAATGATAGAGAGTATTTGGCTCTTCTTGGGTGAAAATAAATGAATAACCATGACAGTAGGACACTTCAAAGGGCACTGGTCAAAAGTTTACAGAAACAGTGTCCACTCCGTCCACTGTTTGCCCCCGGGACACAGGAGGTGGTACACGTGTGTTTTTTGTGAGAGTGTGTGTGTGTGTGTGTGTGTGTGTGTGTGTGTGTGTGTGTCTATGTATGTACAGCTTTTGTGTAAACTGTGGGCGAGTTCACATTAGCTACATGTATATTTATAACCACAGTGTTCTGGCAAGAGACAGATGATGCAAGCTCTTTGTAGAGTTTCCAGCAGCAGCCATAATTGTCTCTACCTGTTGTAAGCCCTGGATTTATTGCATCACTTAGCAGCCTTAATAGCCTAATAAGCCACAAAAAAGGTCAATTTACCAGCAAGTACAGTCTGGAGGAGCCAAATGATGCTGCATAACAAGTGTCACCACTATAGGTTAAAAACAGTGACTCCTGAGCATTCACATGCTACTAATGTACAATATGTACAAGTTACTTACTGTAAGAGGTTTTTGGATGAATGCAATACAAGCTGGCAGATGTAGTGTGATGTTATTTGCAATAACTGAAAGGGATTAGTCTTTTTAAGCTTTGTAATATCTTTGGGCTGAGGTGTAAGATGGCGGGTGCATTCCCTCTCAGCCACAATCTTCTGTGTCCATCATGTGGATAGAGAAGAGTACTGCAGGACAGTTATAGTAGTATCAGCCAACTGTCACTCTTTGGTTCAGTCTCTCTTAATAAAAAACTATAGTAATTTCATTAATATAAGAAAACCTACACAAGAAAATAAATTCAAGGATGTCAAGGAAGCATCACTACATCCGTATTCACTGTTCTTGTCTTCCTCTTGCTGTTCTGTTTGTGATTTGTCTTTTGTCCTGCAATAAATATACATACCATAATAATCTATTTAATAATTGTTTCTTTTAGAAAATGGGAAAAAAAGGTTCCCACAGCTCATCTGAAAATATAAAATGCTTGTTTTTCTCCCTTTAAATGGTCCAAAACCTAAATAAAACAAATTACAGGGAAAATTAAATACAAATCCTAATATTTGAGAAGATGAAACTGGTGAATGTTGGGCTTTTTTGATTAACAACAAATGAAAAAAATGTCCCATTTTCTGCCAGTGAACTGAATTTATTGTTTAATGACGGTCATCAGGCATGTGTTTCTAAAGGCCCTACACACCAATGCATATTGATTATTAGTCTTTATTAAAACGAGGACCATGCACAAAAAATCTCAAAAATATATTAATTATAATGATTTATGTCAGATCTATATATTCACTAATTTCCATCTGCAGTCCCTAACAATTATACAGACATACTACAAGCACACATCAACACATACATATCAAATAATATAAAATCATAATAAAATAAAACAATAATTTGCTTCTGTTGGGGTGTGTACTGACTCTCCTATTGATTAGTTGCACCTGTTAAAGCACACCTGTGTGTAGGTGAAGACAGTAACCAATACATCTGTTTCCATTACTTCTGTGGAACTACGGTTAATAGCATCAGCTCCTTATAACTGATGCAACTTTTAAGGTACAATCCATGTTCAGGTAATCAAGAGGACGATTCCATTTCTGGAATTGTATGGAGGTTGTAAGAGTCTTATGTTTGGTGTATCAGCACAATGACAGTACTCACCATCCAGAAGAGGGTTCCGGTGGCGAACTCTGCATATTGCTCTATAGTGGACAGGACACTGAAGATTAGACACACCAGGACCATGATGAAGCTGCAGGGAGAGAAAACAATTCTTCAGTAAGTTATCAGCACATACTACTCACTGTTTGAGTCGCAAAAAAGAAAACAAAAACTGCATGCCTCCCCCAACCAGTCATGCAGTTTACGTCAATGTGCGTCCGAAATGTCATTAAACCATCATTCTTTTTCTCATCAATCTGCTTGTATTAAGCGCTGACAGGATGTTTCCACGTCTCCTAGCAGAAGTGAAACATTCCGACGAGACTGTCCATCTGTTGGTGTACAGGTCTATACATAGACTACAAATATAGCCTCGTGAGTTGAACATCCAGCACCAGCACAACTAAACGAAGGTAGAGGAAGCAGAGGTGGATAGAGGGAAAGACGGGATTGAGAGTGAAGGCAAAGAGAAAAGGAGTGGGAGAGGAACGATGGGGCGCAACTAATATTTATTCATCTGTAGATTACTTCTCGATTAATTGATCGATGCCAGGGAAGAAAAAAAAAATTGCCCCCTATAGCTTCCAAGAGTCCTGGGCGACATATTAAATTAGCTTGTTTCTTCCAACCAACGGACGAAAGATACTCTGTTTACTAACACAGATGTAAAGCAAAAGGAGAACATTCTTACATTGGAGAAGCCAAAAACAGAGAATGTCATTAATTGATTACCTAAACAGGAGCAGTTTAATAATCTACCAATCGTCTTAACTATTCTTTTCAGAGGAAAAAATGAAGAATATAGCGGAGGGGAAAAGGAGGAAAGGAATAAAGTGAAATGGAAAAAACAAATATCTCTCTGATTATGGGCTGGATACAGTATAAATTACCGTTCGTTTTTTTTTTGTTTTTTTTTTCAAATACACCATAACTAAACTGCTAAATGAGTGTGAGGAAATCTACGATATATGATTATGTCTTTTATTTGTTTATTTTATTTACGGTGCCTCTGAATGATTTACTGCATGTCATTTGAACATTGGATTCCTTAAGATTCATTTATGTTAATGAATTAACAATGACTCCTTAGTCTTTAGTTTTTTCTTTTTTGAAATTAAGCATTACTCGCATTTTCTTTCAAGATGCTTTAAAACTTTAAGTTGAGTAACAACTTTTTTGAACTTAGTTAGAAACAGTATTTTCTTCTCAAACCACTGCACTGTTCATTTACTTGTTAATTCTAAAATGTTAAAGAGGCTCATGAGGGGCTTTGCTTGGTCTCTCCTGACCCTGCAGGATTAAGAGCAGAGTCCGTTGTGTGCATCATCTCATTAATAATCCTTAGAACACATCTTTTAAGTGCTTTTACATGACATCCTACAGTATGCGAGTGTTTGCATGCACCATCACCAGCATCATGACCAAGCTCACTTTAAAAACACACAGCGGTGGATGCAGTGGATGCAATACGATGCTGGGTACAGGGATTACATGCCATAGGCTGGAAGGGTTACGTAAGTGTCTGTTGTTTATCATTATTCATGTAACCTATAAAATAATGCAGAAATGCAAGTACTCCCACGCTAAAGACAGACTTTCAAATGTTGCATTCGCAGAAACCACCTATCTTGAGTAGATACGTTTTTTTTTTTTTAAATCAAATATGTCCAAATGAGAAGCACGTTAGACATCCATGTGAGTCGGACCTGAAGATTGGACAACCGTTTGACCTAAGTTTATTCAAAGAAAGAGGTAAAGTTTGCTTTACTCAAAAGATCATGCTCATTTCTGGTCTCTCCGGTAGCAGAACGAGCGTAGGGCAAAGCGGGGGGATGGAGGGTAAGACTCCTGAAGGAGGATTCCCCTTACACACAGACTGACACATGGGCCAGATGGGACAGTGAGGATTACCGCTTACGACCAAACCCCCCCCCCCCCCCCCCCCCCCACACACACACACACACACACACACGTCTCTCCCACCCCCACTTTGATTCACAAATGCAAGCAAAATGCATTAGAGCATAATGTTCTGAGAGTATTCCTGGACCTATAAGAAAGCCAATCATCAACAAGAGGGTGAGCCGAGATGACATCATCACCTCTGATGTAGTACGGTGTCACGCACTTTCGTTTTGACTGAGGTGATCAGGGTGGTACTCCACCCAGGGTGCTAGTTTGCTTTGTATCTTCTATTTGCTCCACAAAAAGAGGACATAATGTCCGACACTGAGATCAGTCACATGATGGAATGCTGGAGTGGCACCTGGGGAAGCCAGTGAGATTATATGGCTGGACAAGGCTTTAGTGCAGAGTCCTCGACATATGGGACTGGAAGATTTTGAGGTGTGCATGACAATTAAGAACTAGACTTACATCCCTCTGTAGGCCGTACAGTTCCAGTAAAAGCAAATGATTCAACACCCAGGACACCATGTAAAGTCAAATAGGAAGAGGGTAGGTCGTGCAAATGAGGAATGAGCCAGTTGTTTTAAAGCAGTCACTAACACAAGGCTGTAAAAGCAGTCATATTGCTCAGTTTAGATTTTAAGATATAAAGGAGAATATTGCACAATAAACCTCCTCCTATTGGTTGAAACTTCATTAGAATTATTCACATGACAAAGATGTATTGTTTTTCGTCTGCTTACAGCCATTCCACATTCGGTGGACTTTGGGAGCTTGTTCAACAGAAAAAGGCCTTTTTTCCCTCAAAACCCAATAGTGATGGAAAAAAAAAAACATTTGTGTTAACCGTTGCTGCCAGGCAGTGGCATTATCAGCCAGAGAGGGCAGGTGAAAAGGAGGGCAGGTAAAGTAAACTCAAACCCCATTTCCTACGAGATCATCTTATTAGGATGAGCATAAATTCCATGTCATTGTCATGTAGGCCATTGAGAAGGTCATGTAATCTGTGTGTTTTCCCTCAGTGCATGAGACTATAATATTTGTCCTGTTTTTAAAGCACAACAGTGAAATGTAATACCCATGAGACTCCACATGCAATGTGTCATAGAAGACCACTGAAGGAAAGCTGTACTAGATTAGATTATAGACTGCAGTAATGACTAATTGGATATGACTATTGTTTGTTTTAGGTACAGTGAGCAGCATTTTACTTGCAGTGTTTCGTAATAGCAGACCAGTCTGCAACATTATGTTCTACTAAAGCTAGGAAGTTAGAGCATAAACATGCAAACAAGATTTTGCGTAGTTGAAATCATTTCTTCAAGTTAACCGACGGTTTCTCTCGAGACATTAAAAGTTTCAAGGCTGTGCATTAAGTCAGGCTGTGTACTGTAGCTACACGGAGCATTTCCCTAATGTCACATCCCGAAGCTTTCTGCATTGACACCAAGGGGAGGTGTTTGCTGCGGACAGGACTGGGTCACTCACAACCATTAGCAAACCTTATTTAGCCAGGCCAAAACCCCTGGGATCTGATTAAAACAAAACAGCTGGGGCTTTAGCGAGTATTATTGACTGCAGATCTGTCCAGCTTGACTAAAATAAGTAAGGCGTAGAGCCATACCAAACCCTCTACTCAATCAGCTGGGAAACTCAGGCAATATAAGCTTAGGGAACATCAGCTATAAACAGGCAGCGGGGACAATGCAATCTCAAAAGTGAGGGTGACAAGAATGAATGAAAGGTTCACACTGGCAGATTGCAAACACACACACACACACGTGTAGCCAATCAACAGTAGCACTGCAATGCTAATTGTACACATTTAGATTTTGGGCCAAAGAGGCTGGTTGTGTTTAACTACAAGTCATCAATACAGATGGTGCTATGAGCATTCCTTCCGTGCACAAATCCAATCCAAATGCTAAATGATGTCTTATTAACCTTAATCTCATTCAACCCAGCAGTGGATGACAGGTTGTGCCATCATAAGTTGGAACCGAAGGGTGGGCGCTACGCTTCTGCGACGACGCCGTCGGTCAGAACGGCGTCGTCGGCTGTAACCACTGTATGAGCGCAGTGCAGAACGCCAGCAAGGAGAAGCTCAGATAACAACACACACACACAGAGGGGCAGTGACTTTATTCTCTGCTCAGGTAGACATGACTATGCTGCATCTTTACAGAGCAAATAAATGAATGCTCTGTATCTTGTATATTGCACGTTTAATCCACCCATACATACACACGAATAAAGGCGAGTCGATGGGGTTGATAAGACGGCGCCTTCCAACCACAAAGCTCAACACAAAGGTTACACTATTTCACATTCAGGACATAAAAATATTACAACTAGCTAGCAAAGCTTATTTAAGTTTTCATTGCAAACACCAGCTTACACTTGTAAACTATCTCAACCTCATCTTAAGTCATTAGAACTCCAGCTTTAAAGTCCTACATTTACTTGCCTTTGCACAATTCACTCATTTCTCAGCCACAGCCTTCAAATAGAAAGCCAAAGGCCCCTCCCGTTTCTCAGCTAGCCCCTGTTTTTGGGCTTCAATTGGTCTTCTCATGTTTATTTTATCACATAAAAAAAAAATAATTAAAAAATTAGACTCATTCCTGAGTTTTGTATTTCCATAATCTAGAAACACATTAGTAATATGTGACAACAGTCTTACCCGCTGGCATATATTAAATCTCTTCTAGTCTATTTGTGTGTCATGGTCAAATAAAAAAAATGAATTGTAAAATGTTGTTTTACAATAAGGTGGTCTATTTCAGCTGATAGTGCTATGCCTATGCCGCTGCAATGCTGCTCAGTTAGCAGACGATACCCCTGCTATGCTGCTCCTATAAAATAATTTGCCCAATCTCTGGCCCAGCAACCAGCTATAGGCACCAAGTCAAATGCAAGTATACACTTTGTACAAACTGTCTGCATACTATTGTGCTCCCATAATAAATCTGCCCAATGCGAGTTGGCAGACTTCCAGAATTCCCATGTTTTGGGACTAAACACCTCTGTATTCTGTGTCTGTTTCTGAGACTGCTTCTTGAAAATAGTGCTTGTGACTTAAACAAGCACAAACGTCAGGCCAAGAGCACGCACATTGCCCCGTCCATCACTGCTAGCAAGCATGGTCAGAGACAGAGCTGCCCTCCACAACCCTCTTCACTGGCCCCCCTCCCCATCCCATCCATGGAAGAGCTTAGGATGGATTACACCACATCCGCCACCAGTCACAAACATGGATATTCCATTCTGGCTTAGATATCATCTTGTCCACCAAATACTTGGGGGGAAAAAAAGGAGGTAAATCTCCTTACAGGTTGCAGGGCAAAATTAATGAAAAGAGAAACAGTTAGGAGGGGTATCACACTAGAGAAGTAGTGTCATTCATAACTTCATATTCATAACGCTGCATTTATGTCAGATACAGCATCAACTTGAATTCAGCATATGAGAATATAAGAAGTATGTTCTAAACATGTCATAATGAAAGTCACAGTAGACACTAGAAAAGGAATTTCCTGCAGAAAATGCATTGGAATGCTGAAAGCTGAAAATACAGAAATGGGAGACGACCTGTCTGAAAAATGTTGAAGGCCAAAAGCATTAAACTGCACTGCTGAAAACCCTTCTAGTTGAAATGTCTAACTGAAGCACCTCTATCTCATGTTCTAACTAAGAGAATTTCTTCCAGGTGAGTTTAAACACAAGGTGCATAAATGATTGTGTTCTAAATTAAATTAAATTTCAATTATATTGAAAAATTAAATTGAATCAACTTAAAAAATGAAATTAACTCAAAAAATAAATTAAATTTAAAAATAAATAAATTGAAATACATTTAAATAAATGTAAATTGAACCAACTTAAAACATTTTATTAAATAAAAAAATGAATTGAACCAACTTAAAAAATGAAATTGAGCCAACGTAAAAAATGTAATTAAATTTAAAAATGAATTTGAGCCAACGTAAAAAATTTAATTGCGCCAACTTAAAAAAAACTAAATTGAGCCAACTTAAAAAACTAAATTGTACAGTTACACACCATTGGAAGTATTGAAGATACCGTTACAATCAGCTAAACAGTACAATAGGTTAAAATATCTGTACCAACAGCAAACGGCACAAAGGAAGACCAAGACAATGAGAGGTGATGCTCGGGTTGCATGACCCTCTGGAGGGTCGGCTGGATCAAGTTTAAAAATGATATGCTTGTGGTTTACTGGAAAGGTTAGAGAGGACTATAATTATAGATTTTATTTTTGAGTAAATAACATTTTGACATCGCTATAGTTTTATGTATATCTTATATGCTTTACTAAGTTGTTAAGTTGTGTTGACACAGGCCTAAAAATGAATATTTTCCAGTTTTCATGATTTACACGTTTTTTGTATTTCAGCAAAAATAATATTTATAAGTTACATTTTTTGGGAGGTTGATAACTGATAAGTATGTAAAGGTTAATATCTTTATTGACAAAACATTGGAATTAGCAAAATATTCCTTTAACTCAAGGCTTGAATTTAAGCCTAAATTGTATATTAGGCATTCTGTTCATCTTATGATAGAATTATACTTTGTAATGCAATAGATCATAGATCATAGATAGTACAGTATTTTAATAGAAATATTTTGTTCATTTTTTAATTCAGGAGCAGCAGTCCCCTTTATAGGCTGCTTACCAGTTGAAGTGCAACATAATTTAAGATCTGCAAGTGCATTGATTATTGAAACATGTCATGCATATTAAAAGGTGACATTACTAAATAAAATGTCCAGTTATCTTTTTAGATTGCACTGTCCCTTTTTAACTTGTTAAACATGTTGGACAAATTCTTGAAGCAAAAATGGTCAAAAGACAATAAAAATAGCATTATAAAACATTCCCCAGCGTACATAATTTACTGAGAAATGGATGTGACCCATACAGTTCCCTTCATTCAGTCAGTAATCTCTTGTAAGCAGATATCCAACACGAGGTTTCCTTTTGGCCCTTTCCACATAGATGGAGGGGATTCACTATAGCCATTTCAATAATCTGTCCAGATATAAAAACACACAACAGACCCAAGTATTCCAGACAACATCTGGCCAGCTGCATTTTCACGAGGATAAACAGGAGCAATTCTTCCTCCACTGACAACTGGTCATGGTCATGACGCCACAGTAGAAATTCCCCTTTATGAGACAATCACATTTTGATTACAGCAAATGAAAATATTGTTGTTTTTTTTTTAATGGTCAGTAAGATAATCTCTCTTTCTTCTACTGTTTCAGTTCTTTATTTCGTCTCAAAACAATTTACGTGTCTACTTCTGCATCGAAACACGCTGTGAGAAACCAAGATGTATGGCATTTAGGAATCTTGTGGACATACAGTACATGTTCATTCCCTTCGGTTATGTAAAAAAAAAAATCCAGAGGGAGTGGCCCAAACGTGAAGGGGATCATAGCCCCAGGTTGTCTATGTGCTGGTGAGACTGCATGCCGTTGCATAAGACTCTTTTCGGGCACTCTTATCATATGCTGTCCCGAGTCCAAGGGATTTCTGCCCACTCTGACTCACTCTGTTGTCAGAAGAGTGACATGTGTGCGTGTACGCTTGTGTGTCCGTCGGTTGGACAAACGTAACATTTCATGTATAATACATTAATTTGTTAAAACATGTATTCATAATTGATTGTTTTCCAACGTCGAGAGGAGACCGAATGCTGCCCGCTGACCCCGAAATAAAGTCTGTAACTGTATATGCTTAAGTTCATGACATAAATCATTTATATTTTAATTAGTTTTATGCTATGAAGGACTCACTGACAGGGTGTTTGTATACACATTCGATGCACATATGCACACATGTTTATATTGCGCAAGCATTCATTTGTGACAAATGTCTCCCCATTGATGTGTGTGTGTGTGTGTGTGTGTGTGTGTGTTCTCCCGTTAGGCTACCCGTTGATTGGACAGATGTTCTGACACGGCCAGATGGAGTGTTGACGAGTGCATTTTCAGATTTATAAGCACGATAACGGCAGCTGTGAATTGAGCAGCCACCTGTGCGTGCATTCGTTCGTCAGTGTGTCATCCCAATGTAGAGCGGGCCTATCAGGCCTATCACGAGCGCTGCACACGGCCTTTTAGGAGTCTCTTTTCCCCCCAGCCAATCTTTAATAGATGGAATAGATGGCCACCAGCGATAAGCATCGACAAGTGAGAGTCATACTTAAAGGAGTGTCGGCGAGGATCAGTCAGAGGGGTTTAATATTAAATGAAGCACAGGCTCAGGTTCTCTCTGCTCTGTGAGGGGAGAACATTAGAGCCTCAATTACTGCTGGGAACGAGTTATCAGCGAGGCAGGGCACACAAAACACATCTACAAACAGGACAACAGAGGATCCCCGCACTGTTTCCACTCGTCTTTGACTGACAAAAGGTAATATCTTAATGAGACAGACTGACTCCACTTCTCTTCAAGCACAATTTCACGCGGACAAAGCAGAAAAGTGGTCGGTGTAGCTGCCCTTTTTAACGACGACACATTAGGCCTCAATTATGTTTAAACGATTAGGTGATTTGAAGGAAGCTGAGCTGAAGCGCTGTAGAGGGAGATGAATGCGTTTTGGATAATGGATTATTTGGGAGGAGCGGGACCTTTAGGAGGTGCAGGCATCGAGATCGTTGCAAGACGTAAAACACTCCTGGTTAGTCTCGGCCAGCGCTGGATAACTGCTGAGTCATGACCCAAAAGTGAGATGCTTTGAAGGTTTAAATTTAAATATATATATATATATATATATATATATATATATATATATATATATATATATATATATATCTATATAAATATCCATTTATAACTTAAACATTAGGTTTTAACATTTATCTTTAAATGTACCTACACTACAGGGTTAACCAGAATTACTTGGAAACTTACTACTCAGGTGTAATGGCTACTGTGATGTCATGTTTGTGACAAAATGGTCTTTATACAGTATGTTGTAATAATCTTAGCTTGTATACAAAAAGATCTTACTTCCCATTACAGTGTGACCTTGATGAAAGTAATTTAACTGAATGCGATGAAGTATTTTGGCACTCAGGACACCATTTTTTTTTAAAACTGCTCTGTGCTCTTGTTAACCTGTTCTGGGCTCAAGTCTACTTAGACACAACATGATATATGGTGGGTGCCTCTCAGTCAACTAATGACCCAGTTCAAGATGCATGTGTAATTATAGCAGCAGCAGCAGCAGCTAATCCTCCTAACACCCTTTCAAAGTGAGTTGGTATCAGGCAGATCAGGATGCTGTATTAGCATGCTTTTAATGTACCAAACCACGCATAATCACAAGGAAAATGAAATAGAAAAATACAGTCATCTGCGGCTGTAAGGGAGCAAAAATAATGCCTCCAAACACAGAATTTAGCATCTATACTGTTATTACCCACAAATGAGGGGAGGGGGTTCAAATTAACCCTAGCATTTCCTGAAAAATATTCTTTGGATTTATTTGACTCACTGTATGATTCAGCGGAATGTAAAAGAGTTCAGTAGATGCCTGATGAACTTCTATTATTATCATTCATATTTTCATCTAATCTGGTCTAAATCCATGGGCTCAGGGCTTACTATGACATCTGGGACTAAATTGTGGGATACTTCAGAGAGATGACAGAAGATTCTTTAGTCACATGTTAGGAGCGTATTCTTGGCCATCAAAAGGCCAAGTTATATTTTCACTTTTGCAAAAAGGCAAGCTCACTAAAATGTATCTCGCCATCATTATAGTATTCATCACAAACACTCACTTCTTGAACTGGCAAAATGTGCTAAACATATTTGACAAAAAAGACATACATAAAGCCAGATTAAAAAATATTTACTTTTGCTTTTCAACATATTACTTAGATATTAAGCACTTGCTGGCCATGAAAACATATGGAAGTATTTTTTTAGTTGTTTAACTAAATGAAACATGGGGTCAAAGTTAGATGGTATCTATCGGGGATAAAATACAGTTTATCTATCAAATTGAATGTGTGTGACATTAAAAGATGTTCCACAATCCAAAATTCTGCAGCATGGTCTTCTCCAGTCATCCCGCCACGCTGAAACACTCCAACTTCATCACACTCCGATCACTCACATTAACGCGAACAAAGGAGAGGAGAGCGTACCTACGTGGCCGTTAATACAAAGATGTAAGCAGAGCTCTAACTGCAGGTCAGCGTGGTTTCTGGCAGGTCAGGTTAGCAGCATCGAGAAGGAAGTTGCATGATTTATGGATGTGGTTGCTGATTTGTTGACTGTGAAGAAGAGCAAAATAGACTGAGCTCATAAGTGGCCAAAGGTGTGGTTGACCAGATCGCACTGACCTGCTCCTGTTGGGCCGTCATAAAACAACCGCAGACAGCCAGCAGGCCTCTCCTTTTGTTACTGGGAACCAGAACCTAATACTGGAAGGAGCTAGATGTAATTAACGAGAGAGGGGCTGGAGCTAACGGAGAGACACCACAGACACAGACCTGTGTTCGAAGTCAGACACCCAACGAGACCGTTTACCCAACAGCTTTTAGCACGTCTATCAAAGTTTTAACATGTTGAGGAATAAAGCCTTACGATTGTTGGGGTTCTCATGAAGGCTTTTATTTCGTTTTGTTGCATTGTGTGCAGGGAACTTGTTCTCCGTGAGAAGCTCCTAATAACGTTTATTTACTCATTCAGCGCTGCCGCCAAACTGACCCGCAGTCTGTGCTGTAATCAGTACACGCAGAACCACACAGGTACTCACACGAGGAAGTGGTAGAGGAAGCATCTCACTCCAGCAGGTCTCTCTAGGAAGTTGTAAACATCCCCCTGCATGCTAGTCTTGATGTACGGGCTCTGGAATTGCTTTTGATGATGAAGCATCCAGCTCGAACGAGGGAGAGGCAGAGGGACAGAGGTGATGGAGGGCTCGCTGTGTATGGACGGAAGCGCTGGGACATTTGTCTCCGCTGGCGGATAGCAGGAAATGCCCGATCCATTGGTCACCGCTGTGGGGTCCAGTTCCACTGAGACGGGAGAGTAGCAGCTTCTGTCAGCAGCAGGAGCCCGTAGGGTAGAACTGGAGGATGCGGTGCCGGTGGAAGTCGCGGGGTCAACGTCCATCTCCTGGTCCATGCTGAGGTTGAGGCTCGTGCCGCCGTATCCATTGGGTCTGCAACTTATGAAGGAGCTCCCCATCCTGCTGCCATAGTCGCGTTGCACGTGGCACGTCATTTGAAAGGACTGCGCACGTCTTTCCCCCATGGTCCGGTTCAGAGACGGGCCAGGGACGTCCCTGCAGGTCAACCAAGAGTCAGGTAGAAGGGAATGAGTCCGGCAGGGTGAGACACCTAGCTAGGCATGGCTAGCTACCCGCTGCAGACAGGAGCCCTCTCTGCTGCACTGCATGTGTGTCCATACCTGCAGGGGAAGAGGTGACATGAGTCATGGAAATAGAATGACTGAAAGTAAGCCCCGCCCTCCACGGCAAGGGCCCCGTTCATTCTGTCATTAAAAATGCAAGACATGGACACTCTAGTTTGTTTAATGTTTGCTGAACCGCCATTACTATTTTACACAAACAACAGTATTATCTATTACCTGGGTCAAACTGCAATTCTTGACAAGATTATTAACACAGCGCACTGTTTCCAAATAACTCTGAATTTAATGTTCTTGAACAGTTAGAAGCTACGATATAAACATCTGCTACTGTATCATATGGCATTGAAGAAAAATACTGGTACTCCAGATTAGAATCTGGTAAATGCTAAAGGTAGTTCCTCTCAGCATGTTTCTTCTGAACCGTCGCCATACGTGGATCAGAGACGACCGGTTTGTGATTTTAGGGCACTGATGCCGATTAGAGCTTTTTGTTGCGTACCGGTCCAGTGTAAGAAGTCATAGTAACATTTCTATGAACTTTGTTGTAGAAGTAGGCTATTACACCGTCACTTACGACCCAAACACAAAATACTCCGAAAAATATAATCATACACAAGTTAATGTGGCAGAGACAGGTCAGCGCACAAGTCCATTTCCTCTCTGTGAGGATTTACTACTGCTGCCTCCTCCCTGATGGATGTCAAGCCCGGAAATGTTTCCCATCTGGTAAGCTAAAACAAATGTGCGACAAGCACTCTGCTAACATTTAGAATAAGAAAAAAAAATAATAATAATCCAGCTTGACCAGGCTACAACAAATTGTGACAGTTACACAGAACACGTCTCATCACAGAGGCTTACAAAACGTGCAGGCAGAAGAAAATTAGACTGATTAAAGCCGTGGACAGTTAGAGCCACGTGAAATGATTGTCAGACCAAGGTTAAATTCACACACATTGTTTAAGAATGCATGCTAAATCAAGTGGATAGTCACAATCAAACACTGCGTGTTCATATTAGGACAGAATCTCCACTGCTTGCCTTTGGACATAGATGTTATCAGCCAAAACACTACTTAAATCTATATCAACAATAACAGGAGATGGCCAGAAGACACAGAAAAGCATTTGTGCAAAGGGAGCAGCATATCCTAATTACTGTGTGTAATATATATTCCTCTTGCCTGCTAATGTAACCAAGTCTGGACAGCGTGTCAACTTGACAAAAACACTTTCCATCAAGTAATTAGTGTATCAAAGGGCTGGTAGGCGGGTCAGTGTCCTCTCTGGAAAGACACCGAACCAGGTAGTGTGATAGATGGCCGGATGTTGGCTAAAAGGTTCGGAAAAAAACAAAAGCATCATGAGACAAGTGAGGAGGGCTAATTGGGGACAGCCCCCCCCCCCCCCACCCCACACACACACACACACACACACACACACACACACACACACACGTCCGTATCTGTCCTCAGCTATCGATGAACGGATGACAGGAGCCACATGTGCTGCTGTCTCCCTGCAGATAGGGTTTCTGACTTTAAAGCTGCACAGTCATGAGACACACAATGAACTGTCAGACATGCGCAGGCTGCTGCGGGACTCTACAGTTACAAGAGTATTGTTTGACTTTCCGTTAAACTGAACCGACCCTGTGACGGGGGACAGCCAAAACAAATGAAATGAATTAGGAACATTTAGCTTCCGATCCCTGTAAACTCCACCTTTTCCCCCTTTTTCACCTGCTTAAGCAGTCAAATAAAGAGCAGGCTGTGGTCTGTTAAATGATGCTGCAGAATCAAGAAAATGTTATGTCAATATTTGCAGCAATTAATGCTACACGCTGATGTTCGCAGCTGAGCCCTTCAAGAAGTACGCTTAACTTAAGTTAAACAATATGTCAAACTAGCGTGTCACATCTTACCTTTGACTCCAGAAACACACATCAAGTTGTAATCGGTGGTCAATAAATAGAAAATATCTCAGAAGCCAGGCAACAAGTTCGCCTTTATTGTTTTTTTTAAATAAAAAAAAAATACAGTCGTAAAATCTCCAAAATTAAACAAGTAAGAATTCGTCTACCAGCGCTACAAAATTAAACCCTAACATGGAAAATAGACAGAGAGGAGAAGTCTTTTATCGGCTGCTGCCTGCAGGACTCGTCTCTTTGAAGTGCATCGCAGCCTGTGCTGCACACACGCTGCGTTCAAGGGTTATGGGACATTTTGTAATCGCAACATGAGCGACCAACAAAGTGGTATCCTGTCCAATTTATATACTACTTACTATTACTGTCAAGTAGCCAACGTGCAAATGTGTACAACATATGTAAAGAAGTAAAAAAAAAAAAAAATGTTTACGGTATAATTTACAATTATGAGCTTATTATTTGTGATACCAGCTGCCAATGTATGAAACCAGAGTGTGAATTTGTGTCAGGTTGTATTTTTTTAATTGT
This sequence comes from Cebidichthys violaceus, assembly GCF_023349555.1. Lineage (NCBI taxonomy): Eukaryota > Metazoa > Chordata > Actinopteri > Perciformes > Stichaeidae > Cebidichthys > Cebidichthys violaceus. The sequence goes on from NW_027176483.1 coordinate 5,007,850, forward strand.
ATTAGGGTTGCAGCTAACCTTTAATTCTAAATTATTATTATTTTAATTGATCAAATAATGATTTAAAAAATCATGAATCCCCAGGGCCCAAAATGATGTCTTCAAATTTCTTGTGCTGTCCATCCAACCGTTCAAAGCCCAAAAATATTTACAATAATATAAAACGAAAAACAAGCTTCAAATCTTCATATTGGAGAAGCCCAAAATAGCTGTCATTTTTGACATATATGACTTCAGTCTCATAGTCAAGTTTTCTTCATAGCAAACAAGTTCTGTTTACATTCAGCTCGCCAAATACATCATGGCAAATGTTTGTTGGCCAAATTAATTAACGCCTTATGTTGCTTATTATGTTAATTTATGTTGGTAAATTAATTACAAAATATGGTGATAACAACGTTAAAGTGGTGCTATATTAAAAACAACACTAACTACACTTCATTATATACCCAATGTGGATTTCTCACTGCGAATATGGATAATCTTGTTGCAGGCCTAAATGTGTGGAAATATAAATTATATTACTCACTCAAATTATATTACTCACAGTAAAATCGTTTAGCTTCCAGCTTTACCTGCATTGTTATTCAGCCCTTAGCTTCTTTCAATGACACAGTTTAGCTTCCAAGTCTGCCAGTTAGACATTTCAACTAGAAGGGTTTTCAGCAGTGCAGTTTAATGCTTTTGGCCTTCAACATTTTTCAGACAGGTCGTCTCCCATTTCTGTATTATAAGCAAGTTTGATGCGATTAATTTCAGCTTTCAGCATTCCAACGCATTTTCTGCAGGAAATGCATTTTCTAGTTATTTTATACTGAGCCCTCGTGGTGCATAATCCTAAATAAAGTTTGCATGCAGTCAAAACTGCATCTATATATGCTAGATCCGGTTAATGCCTTGCATATTAACACATCCCTGCCACTTCCTCAAATGTAGGTGAACTCCGAGTGCTAATCCACTTGCAGTTGACATTACACATTTTAACTATGTCCACCCTGGTTTTAACCGAAAACACTAACTTATGTTTTGCCTCACTCTCACGTTTGCGTTGCCGTATTTTCACATCATGAATCATTTTAAATAGTCTACCATTTTTTGCACGTGCTACCTCGGAAAGGTGATTTTACAGCAGTATTTGAACGCACCACATTTGCCAAAAAGCAGCATCTGCTGTGTGACAGCCGCCCGTCACACGTGCATGGTCGTGCACTAGCGTCAATAAGAATGGAGAAAGTCTGTTGCATTTATTTCCTACCATAATTATTTTCGGGGCTTCTTTTGTGTTAAAGTATTAAAACCCGGATGAAGTGCCATCATACATCACGAGCTGTGCGTCCACGCCTGTGTTGACCTGTAGGGGGCACCAAACACTCACTCTGCGCCAAGTCCAACGTTTTGCAATTCTACATAGTTTGTCCCTCGCTGGTTTCCGTAGTCATTGGGAAAACATGGCTTCACACACAAGCAAGGCATTTCTGTCGCTAGGTCGAATAAATGCTTCTGGTCTTGGACTGCAGAGACCAGTAAGCAGAGTCACATACGCGACGGATTTGTCTGTAAATTCTTCTGCTGGAAATAATGGTGAGTTTCCGTGTGGCTGCCGAGAGAGTTCACAGTCATTCGGGCTTCACGCTAGGATAACAGCTTGAGTTGCAGCTACCAAGGCCATGTCAAGGTACCTCCTGTCCTGTGACAGAGATGCACTTCTGTAGTCAGAGGGTCTAAACTTGACTGATGAGCAGATGTTTAACCCGTTTCTTTCAAACTGGGTTGTGGGACGTTTCAGGGGTTCTTGTGTGGGGGTCCCTGTTTCCATTTTATTGGTTCATTGTCACTTGCTGGATGACATTTTTCTCTCTTCTCATCATAATCTACCCACAGTAGAATCAGAATAGATCTGCAAAATAAGTGCAATGACATATAAAGGACAAAGAACTAGATAGTATAGTAATAAACAGTCAATCTGCTGATAAGTGTTCCTTTTTCAATCAATCCATCGTTTGTATTAAAGATAATCACAATTTCCTTCAGCCCAAGATGATGTCATGAAATTGCTTGTTTTGTTTGAGTCCACTAAACCAAATGAATCATGAAAGGCAGCAAATGTTCGCAATTAAAAAGCTAGAACTGTTAACTCATCTAAAGAGTAGCCTGTTATTTTTTGTACATTGATAAATATGTAAAATCAACTAACTTTCAGTTTATATCATGCGGTACATATTGTGAAATACACCTATCGCATACATGTATGGTGTCTATGAGGAAGTGTGTGGCTATAAATACAAACAATCACAAAGTAAACTCAATAAATCAATACACAAATTGCTCTTGAGAAGTGGGATTTGTGTGAATGTATCCGCAGATACGTGTTAGCAGCATGAAATGAAATGCTTTTATTTGGACATTTAGAAGTGTGTGTGTGTGTGTGTGTGTGTGTGTGTGTGTGTGTGTGTGTGTGTGTGTGTGTCTAAACTTGCAACATTGTGACTTCCAGGCCTTCCTGATAGAGGCGGTAGAGGATTCTTGAGAAGACCCAGGAGAACTGTAAGTGTGCAGCCGTTATGTCTGTTTAATACATCAGGATGCACATATTTCAATTGAGACGGGATGAAAACGCTTCCTGTGTCTTCTGTGTTGTTGTTTTTTTGCAGGCAGGGGAGCCCAGGACAGAAAAGATGCCGGTGGATCAGGACTGGACTGCAGTCTATCCAGCAGCGACCCCCTTCAGACCGAGCTCCGTCCCCCTGCCTGTGAGGATGGGCTACCCTGTGAGGGGGGGCGTTCCTCCAGAGAGGAAGGGCAACTTGGAGCTGATTAAGGTCAGACCGCATTACATGGAACCACTGCATGCATTTTAAACACACAAGGGTGTGTGTAGTTTTAGGAATTGGACACTGAGTTGTAGCGCTGATCCCACATGGTTCAAAAGATTAGAATACATTTGGTAGTCTGTATCTGCATGCATCCTATCTCTATACGTTTACCTCCTAGTATTCACTGTGAGGAGTTAATTGTTGCCAGACGATCCTCCAGCGCTACTGATGGAGCAGGTTGTGCTCTGCCTGTGGCTCTGTCTCTGTGCCCGGATTACTGAGCTGCTGTGTCCAGACACCAGCTGCTCCATCTGGACTCGAGCCACTTGCAGATCCACTACTTTCGCCCGCCACAGCTGGAACTGTGCCGCGCAGCCTAGCGATATTGATTTCATTATTTAGCTCAGCCACGAGCGGTTAACCTGCTGTATTCTAATGTCAATATAGAATATACTATATAATTGTGTGTATTAAATAATTAACACACCCCTAACCAATGTATTCTGAAATCTAGCATAAAATGCATATAGTCATGAAAATGTTGTGTGAGTTTTGCTTTACACTTACAGGGATGTACATATTTAGACTGCAGGACATTTTCATATTTCTGTTACATAAACAGTTGCATTTTTACAGTCACTTAATCTCTCGTTCATCTCTTTCAGATTCCAAATTTTCTGCATTTGACACCGGCGGCCATCAAGAAACACTGTGAAGCTCTGAAACGTAATTTATGTTTTTAATTTTAAGACGTTGTGAAGCTCTGAAACGCATTTTATGTTTTTAATTTTAAGACGTTGTGAAGCTCTGAAACGTAATTTATGTTTTTAATTTTAGGACGTTGTGAAGCTCTGAAACGCATTTCATTTTTTTTTAAATTGTAAAAAGAAAAGCTATTTCTCATTAGGCTCATTTTGTGTACAGCCTTCTGTACAGAGTGGCCCTCTGCCTTGGACACCGACGCCAGATGTGACGAGCTCTTTCCCATCAAAGTCGAGAGCACAGACTACGTGTCCGCCGGCCCGTCTGTCCGGAACCCCTCGGCCCGCGTCGTTCACCTCAAAGTAAGATTCCGTTCTTTCCTCTTTGCAGTTTCTACTTTAACCTGATGACCTGCTTCAACTGGGTCCCACCGACGTATAGAAAGACGGCGGATCTGAAATGAGATTAGAGGTTTACAGGGATGCGTAATCACCAGCTGCCGTCGTGTCCCTGTGACTTATCGAGAGAGACGTTCTTTGTCCAGTGACCTCAAACGGAAGAAGTTATGCCATCAAGTCTGCAGAGATTACAGCCCTATAGAATCATTTCATATGCAAGCATGTGCTGAAGCTCTGTCGATGTTCTCGTTCGTTTGAGTTCTTTGGAAAAGCTGTTTTAAGTTAAAGTTAATACTTTCACAGAAAATAGTAACGAAACATCTCATCATTGACATATTTTGTCGGGACATTTTGATATTCCTCTTAATCCCCCACTACCACTAATCCAGCCGTGTGCAATCCTCCCCACAGACCAGAACCATTCATGTGAACAAGTAGCAACAAGAAGCCACGAAAGAGAAGATTCACACTCGTGTTTTCAAGACGTTATCAAATACAATTGGATGTAACAGATTAAGCAAATGGCAATAATATTCAGAGATTTTCCACACGGGTCATAAAAGAAAAAACAGTTTTTTTCGCATTACTTCTGTGCGCAGGTGTTCCTCGTCGTTTGATAGAACTGAGCGATACAGTTTTCTTGGTGGCTGAAAAGTTCCTCATCTGGCTTCACTTAGTCAAAGAAAACTGTCGAAAGCTCTTCTATTTCATTCTTAACTGCTTGAGCTGTTTTCCACATGTTAACAATAATCGTGGTCTGCCAACATCTTTTCTTGGACGAGGCTACATCCTGCTTTATAAAGTCTGGAATTCAATGCTGCCTTTGAGAAATCTGTAATTCTCCCAGGTGAAAATGTCATTTTTGACCATTAATCAGCAGCCATCTGCTCCACTGACACTTTGCCTTTAGATTACATCAGCACGGTGGGAGTTATTCAGACATTAATCCGTGTGGATTAGGCAGAAAAATAGGTTAGAGGGCAAATCTCACACAGTTTCAGTTCAACGAAAAAAATGCATTTCATGGTTTGAATGACGAATGTGTGCGGTAGGGTGGCCTCGAGTCATTTTAGCCGTTAATTTAGACGGGAAGAAAATCCTAGAAGCCAAATCTGTGGCAGAGTTTGATCCAGACCAGAGACGAGGTTCCAGACTCAGCAAACTTAACTACTTTCTAGCGCGAGCCGAGGCTTACTTTGTATTACTTATAAATGTATTTTTGTTGCGTTGTACAAATTATATAAATCAAATCTCATGAAAAACAGAGTATTAAAGGAGTAATCTGTTTTTTTCCATCCATCCTTTGTGCTCAGGGGCTTAGAGATTAGTCTGAGTGCCACAGCACGTATACAGTTGTTTATTCTACGAAAAGTGTATTGTTTAAATCTATACAGTAAAGCTCTGTATAGGTTCAATGAAACAAACGTGGTTTTATTGTATCTGAAGAGGGAGGCAGGAGATACAGCACATCTGCTCTTATCTTCTAGTCTGAAAAACAAGTTCCTAAACTACGCCTCTTGTGTTAATCTAATCATCATGTCACCGCCATCGCAGGTGAAGCTGTCCAGTTTGAATCTGGATGACCACGCACGCAAGAAAATGCTCAAACTTGCCGGGAAGAGATACTGCAAAGACACCGACATACTCACCGTCACAGCCGACAGGTAAGCGCTCCCTCACAGAGCTTCAGCGTGAACGATAATTAAAGTGAGGAAATGACACAAATGCACTGAATCTCTTCACCTTTTTGTCTTCTCCTCGCCTCCCTCTACCAGCTGCCCCTTGAGACAGCAGAATCAGGACTACGCCATGTACCTGCTCACTGTCCTTTACCACGAGTCGTGGGTGAGTTGAAAGCATTTTCTCTGCGGCGAGTCTGTGAGTCGACGCACCGATCCAATATTACGTTTATCAGCTCATTTATCAGCTCATTTACGCTTCACACGAACAACAACAACATTTCTTTAAGTTTTATGGCATTTATTCTCTGTCCTATCGCCTCCATGAAGGGTTAACGGTATACAGCCGTTTAGAAAATAATATATTTTAGTTTATAACGCACTGATACGCAACTTCAGAATTGGTGTCAGAAGAAGAAAAAATTGTATTGGTCCATCTCTAATTATGTGTATAATTCATCAGCGTAAAGCTACTGTTAGCAAAGTTATTAAACTAAAGGTGTGCGTTCTATGAATTAAGTAAAAATAATGCTTTTGAACTACTTTTGTGTCTTGAGGTTTCATTCTATTTTTCAGATATTTATTAATATATTTATGACCGAATGCACAGGGGTTTTTTTTAAGCGTATAGCCTTTGCCTTTAGCTTTGTGATTAACATGTTTTTGTTGTTTTTTGGTGTCATTTACATAGAGCTAGCGACACGGCACGCTATCCTTTACCGGGGGAATTCATGTCCATCTTGCTCTGCGATCTGAGAGCCTGAGCCCATTAGGGAGGTATCCGACTCGAATGGGCAGAAGGATGGCAAACAGCCGCATTGTCCAGTTGACATTTCTCCACCGATTGGGGGATAACAGACTGCCCTATCAGGTGTTGACCCTGATACTGTTTATTCACATTAAGCCAGCCATGCCACATCAGGGAAGTCTGCCACCAGGTCATTAGCCCGGGCTCTCTCTGTCCGCATGAGTTTGCAGCCAGACACGAAAAAGAAAATGACTCCCCTAGTGCAACCTTTGCCATTAGCAGCTTTTCATGGCTTAGCCACATCAAAAAAAAAAAAAAAAGATTCCCTCAGTTGGAGAAGGTGTTCGAGCCAGTGCGCAGAACACCGGCCGCTGCCCTTTTGGACACACAATGGAAGGCACAGTGCTTGCCCAGCGGGCTTGTGGAAGTTGTGAGAGTGGCGTAGCGATCGGGTTGTAACGCTAGCCCACAAAGAGGCCCATTGTTGGCAGCCACTGAGGTGATTCTTATCTCCCCACTCAGGGAGACGGAGCTTCCCTGCTAATTCCAGTTTGTGCTAATCCAGAACAGCGCTGGGGCTGACTGCTCAAAGCTGCCTCCGACACGGAGGGACGTTTACTGCTAGAGGCTCTCCATCGGCCTTCATGCCCAACGCCGGTCCCGTCGCCAAACTGAGAATATAAGCGTTGTTTAGCGGGGACGGAACTCGGATCGGGAAAACAGGTGGCCATTTGTCTTATGGCAAGTTATCAGTTATTCTGTCTGTTGACCAACTTACTCAGTGATGGATGCAAGGACAGACATGGTGTCCCTGCTGTCAACACTTTGTATTATTTTGCATACTGTAATAAACCCACAACAGCATCAGGAAGGTTTGATTTAGTATGATTCAACTTTCTCTCATACAATTTAAATGTTATAGCCTCAATGTTTGAGGATTATCTTTAAAAACTAATGTTTATTTGTTTAATAGGCTGTCAAAAGGAAGCAACTGATCCGTTCCCAAGTATCTAGTGCTCCTCACACACGAGGGCCTGGACTTGTTCCAGACGAGACGTTATGCGGATCAGACATGTATCGCGGTAATGATGGTCATTAACCTCAAACACCTGGAGAGCTGAGGGCTCCGTCGCTGCCCCTGCTTTAAACTGCTGCACAATGGGGCGCATTGTTCTTTCGGGAATGCGATGACGGGCAGCGGAGGGAGCACCACATATGGAGAAATACTATCTCTGTGAGAGGAGCATCAAAGAAGGGGTGACCAAGGAGCCCTATATTTTACATCTGCTACCATAATGTGTTCCAAACTGGAGCCTGAGCCAGATCCATAAAAAAAAGAAAAATCTTATTGTTGCATCGTCTTTTAACCCTGCAGAACAAAACAAACCTCTTTTTTACACACACACACACACACACACACACACACACACACACACACACACACACACACACACACACACACACACACACACACACACACACACACACACACAGTTTGCAGTCTGTGCGTAAAGGTAACAATTGCGTTCCGTTTTGCTCCTCCTTCAGAAAACGGAGGCCTGGGAGGCCGAGAAGGCCGTGGCAGACATGGAGGAGTACAGCTGGGACGGCAGCCCGTCCCAAAGGAACGTCTTGGATATGCTGGTACGCGTGAAAGCGGCCGGGGAAGGAGAAGGCGAGGAAGTGCGAGAGCAGCTGCTGAGTAGAAGAGAGGTGCAGGAGTACAAGGACTCCGTCACGAGGTTGAAGAACGAAGGAGAGAGCGAGAGCGCCGTGCTGCAGTACAAAGAGGCCGTCAAGAAAGTGCTCAACCTGTAACACAGGTTTAATGTGCAAATGTATTTACACGAATGTGGAAACCAAGAGGGTCCACAAAAACAAATACTTGTGTTCTTCTGTATCATTTTGGACTCCATCTACGTACCAGTGACGGATTACTCTAGATTATTACTGATCCATTATACATATTACAACCTCAAAGGTTGTATGATGCCGTCTTTAATACAAAAATAAAAGCATAATGTACACTGTTGTTGAGTGTTCGGTCTTTGAAGTTGTGTGGAGTTGGTAAAGCTTTTATGTAATGAAAGCCCCATTCAGCCGGTTCCCCGCCGAAGCTCTCATCCCACTCTCGTCACTGTCAGGTCGCGGAGTGGTAGTTCCACTGAAAGGATGCTTTCAGCAGCAGGCTGTTGAAAAGTACCTCGCCCTTCTTAAGGAGTTTTGGGCTGTGGTCCGTGCATCGTTGAGGTCAGAGGAAACCCGATGCACCGAGGAGATGTGCTTGGACTGAAGGAGGGTTAAACGCTGAAGGCCACAAGGCAAAAAAGTAGTCCGTCATCGCACAGTGTTGATGATTGAAACGGTTAAATTGGAGCAGTCTTTTTTTTTTTTCTTTCCTCTTTAAAGCGCCCATTAAGTCCCACTTAAGACCAGCGTAGACAACTGGCCAAAGTCCTTGAGGTTTGGCGTCAACATCCGCTTAAACTCATTGAAGTACATCAAAAATGTATGTCAGCCAAACAGACGTCATATCGTCTTTCTTGAGGCAAATTGCTGCGGTCAAATGCATTGACTGAGTTTGGCTCTTATGTCAAAAGCCATTGCATCGCGATGGAAACCTAAATCATGGCGGCTACTTTTTTTGGTAATCCCATCAAGGACACACAATGTATCCGCCTGTTCAGTGGGGACACTACAGGTGGACAGGGTGAAACGTTTAACTAATAGAAATACCAATGAAACGTCCTTGATTACTTACATTAAGACAAATATTTTGTATGTCAAGTTTTGTCAAATTTGTATGTTTTAACATGCAAATGAGGCATTGTCTTATCAAATATGTGCTAATTTGCGTAAACGAACAAATCTGAACATTGGATGAAGCCAGGTTCATTTTGTGACATGTTAGAGTCAAAGGAGGGTAATTCAGATATCCGTTTTCATTACGCCATCACAACATAAAAGCTTCATAATATAGATAGTAAAAAACTGGAACGTTTGCTGTATTTAGGTGCTACTGAAGTGGAGATTTATGGCTCAGAGTATGAGAAAACTCATTTTGTGGTTAAAAAAAGAAACATTACAGTCATTTAGCAGACGCTTTTATCCAAAGCAACTTACAACTAGTATCTATCTACACCGTAGACGCAGCTACGGGAGCAATTTCTTTTGGGGTTAAGTGTCTTGCTCAAGGACACATTGACATTGAGTAGGAGCTGGGGATTGAACCACTGACCCTCTGATTGAAAGGTGGCCCTGCTCTCCACTTAGCCACGGTCACCCCTGAAGAAAAAGGCCATTAAAGATATGTATTGTAAAATTCTGTTTTTGCAAGACACTAAAGATGGGGTAAAAACTAATTTGATTACTAACATTAAGACTTTTTGAAATTGTACGTCTAAATATGCATATGAGGCATTATATAATGCTAACTTTTGGTTAGTTAAGGAGAAATCTAGAAGTGTAGGAAACTATTTTTTATGTTGGATGTTTTCTCTCCACTAGTCTGAAAGAAAACAATAGGAAGTAAAATAGCCCAATGTCTAAAAATGGACCAGTGCATGAAAAAGCCTGTAGTGATTTACCTTTAAATATACAGAATTGTAACCTCAATGCATCAGTTGACAGTAATATATTGTCATCCCTATCTGCTTAGAATAAAGCAATATAAAGCAATGTCCGTGCTATTAAATAATCCAATAGGTGAAAATTATTTTTACAAAAATATAACGGTACAAATTCTAATTTATGTCAATTAAATGTCTCTTCAGCCAGGATTCCCTCAGTAAAACATTGCTGTAAACAAAAGAGAAAAGTCAGTTCCATCTTTTTTTCTTTTTTTTTCTCAGCCAGACTTTCAGGTGTTTTCTCTGACCAGCACGTATTTTATCAGACGCATGGATCCTCTTTTCCCTCTCCAGGATGTTCGGTAGCGTCCCATCCTCTTCCTCTGACCCCTCCAGCTCACGAGCAGCAGAACGGAGCAGCAGCAGCTCAGCAGCACTGCGACACAGACGGCCACCGCAACCAGCAAGGTGTGAGCGGCTACGTGCCAGCCAGGTCCCAACCCTCCGAGGTTGTCCTCTCCGCTGACACCTTGGCCTTCATTGCTGCCATTGGTGTCATTGGGGTAATGCTCACTGCTCTCTACACTGGCCATAAGGGCTGTGGAAGTTGGAGGGCGGGTGGCCGGCTGAGAGGAGGTGGTGGTGTAAGGATGGGTCGGGGAAGCGGAAGGCTGTGCAGCTGTGGTAGAAGAGGCAGGAGTGGTTTGGGGATCGTAAGAGCCGAGGGTGGTCGCTGTGCTGGGTGAAGGAGGGGTAAAGCTGGGCGCAAGAGAAGTGGTCGGAGTTGTCGGTTGTGCATGGTTCCCAGAAGCTGGTAGAGTCTCTGGAATGGAAGATAAGGGAGCTGTAGTTGTGGGAAGGGTTGAAGGCTGACTGGTGCTCTGCTGTGTAGTGGTGGCGGTTGTGGAGGTGGAGGGGAGCACTCTGCTTGCTGTGGTGGGGGGTTTAACTGAGGGCGATGAAGTCAGAGGCGGTGCAGCGGGCGGAGGGGGGTGAATAAACTGGCGTTTGTCCGAGGGCAGCGGCTCTGAGGCGTTTCCTCGGCTGTAGTGGTGGGGCAACACGCGCACATTGGAGGTGAAGTATTTTCCAAACACCAACAGGTCAGGATCCACGCCTAGGAAACAAAGACTTCTAGAGTCACGACTCTCCTGTTGGTGGTTTTTTAATTCTGGCTGACATGTGTAAACATCCTGGCTTTAAAAAAAAATGTTTTGTTTGTCTGATTTTAAATCAGGAATAATCAGTTATATATAAAATAAATATGAATCCATAAAAGTATATTTAGCTGATATATTTGTTATTATAGTAGTAATACTATTAGGAGGACGAGGAAGAAGTATTCAGATCCTTTACCTATGAGTGCTGTGTATATATACTGTGTGTGTGTGTGTGTGTGTGTGTGTGTGTGTGTGTGTGTGTGTGTGTGTGTGTGTGTGTGTGTGTGTATATATATATATATATATATATATATATATATAAAAATCTAATTATTACTACTGATGCTTCTGTACACAAGTTGCACTTTTTGTTGTAGTTCAAGTGGTAATTTTAACTACTGTTGGGTTATGACAGTGATAAAGTATTTTATGATGATCACATGTTTTGTATGGAAAATCTGAATCCAAAAAGTCAAGTAAATGTAATGAGAGACGTATAATACTTCCCTCTGAAATGCAGCAGGGTAGAAGTATAATGTGGCAGAAAATGGGAATACTCAAGCAGTACATTTGAGTACTATTTTGAGGTAGCTATAATTTGCTTATTTCCATAACTCACAGCGTTGTCTCTTTTATTGACCATGCCATAGGCCCTGACTGCAGTCTTTATGCATACAGGGAGATTCCAAGTATAACCACAGACAAGATAAATGATCAGAAGTCACTCTTTACTTTACTCACCCTTTGTGATATTATACAGAACGACGTTGCCTCTGTGGCTGAGAATACAGCTCTCCAGTGTTGGGCAGTGCAGGTGGAAGCAGTTCTCTTGAGTGGTATCATAGTGAAATATGGCCAGATTACAGGAAACTGTAAGAGGAAAGACGATTAAGATCAGTGAAGGCATAGTGCACCGTCACAAATTAACAAAAAAAAAAAAAAAAAAAAAACTCAAAAAGAAAGCCACGAGGTCGTTGGATATCAGTGCGACTCACAGTTTCTCGTGAGGCAACAGGTGCGGCTGCATTTGAGCGCGGTCTCCTCCTGGTAGTACTTCAGAAGCTGCGCTCCTCTCCGCTGAGACTCCTCGACGTCGATGAAAATCCCGGGAAATCGTCGAATCCAGCAGTTCTTATAATACGAGGTCGGTGAGCATCTCGACTCGGTGTGGCACACCAGACTCAAGACCGCCAGCAAACCCCGTGTGACATTCATTGCGCGTGATGCAAACCAGACCATGTCAAATCACAATCTGGACGAAGCATCGTCATGTCTGTGGGGCTCATTGTTTTGGAGTTTGGCAGGCATGAAGTGGTCTGGTTTTACTGGTGCCAGTCCCTCTCCAGGTGTGTCACAGCCACGCACCTGGAGGAGGAGACCCAGCCGTGCGTAATGTGCGCAGAGTGGCTCCAAATATACTTTAGAATTTTTAATAATGAATCAAATTTAAAAAGATTACTTTAACATAAGTGTGCTAATACTGTTGACCTTCTGTAAACGTGCAGGAATTTTGAAAATTGCAGCTCATTGCATGTGTTACTACACCACATATCGCTCATTGTAAAGTAAATCTTGGTTTTTGCACAAATGAAGCTTAGAAATTCCAGCAACCACTTGTTTTTTTCTGTCCCGTCTGTTTTGAGCGAGGTCAGACATCTGAGAGTGGATTGCCATAACTGGAGCAATCTGCCTGAATTCTTTGTTTTGGGATTATCACAATAATCCTTTTGCTCCCTGGTTTTGTATTTGCTACACCTGTTAGGCTGTTTCTCTCACCTTTTGTGAGCTTGTCTCTCCATCACTGTGCCGCGTTCTCAGTTTACACCTGGGAGTTGAAAGAACCGTTTTGCATAAAGAGCTTATGGCGTTCAGGTGGTGGGCTGCAATTTAGAGGAAACTATTCTGTAGAAATGGTTTGGAATAGGAAACTTGTTGGGGTGCCAGATTCCATATTAACCTCTTCGAAAAGGATTTTCTGTCATGTTATTACCAAATAGAATATACAATATTCTAATAAGTCTTTACTGTATTTAAAAAGTAATCACTAAAATATCTAGCCTGTGCATCAGTTGGATTTTAGTGGGAGCTTTACACCAAAATGTATTCTTTGGTTTGTCACACACACACACACACACACACACACACACACACACACACACACACACACACACACACACACACACACACGTGGATTTTATGGGAACTGGCACTTACAGGTAGTGGCCTCCAAGCAAGAGTGTAGTTTTTTGTTGATATGTTAAACTCAAAGAAGCAACCTGAGTATCAGCAATTTAAGATGGTGAAACTTTTCAGACTGGGTCGAATACTCGAACTTAATGTGGACAGGAAAAGAGTAATGATGTCTCCAAACCACCAGATGGCAGCGGTCACTTCCATTTAACGATAGCTGGGTCACAACTCCATACTGCACACGAATACTTAGCAATATGTACTAGATTTATTCTAGTATTCTTGCATTTAAGATATCAATGTACTTTTGTACTGACATTAAAATACAGAATGTGCAAATCATACAGTGACTTTGGAAAGACACAGCCAATTAAATATCTCAAAGAGAAAGCAAAATGTTTTTACAAAGACACAATTAGTGATGAAATGCTGATTTATCGAGGAGTTTTAATCACCAGCCATTTTGGTAAGGTATCAACTGACATTTTTGTTTGATAAATAACTAAAACAGTTAAACATGTTCTTACTCCAGCCTCTCGAATCGTCTTTTATTATCACTGTAAAAGGAATATCTTTAGGTTTTGGACTGTTCAGACAGAACAAGCAACTTTAAGTTATCACCTTTGGCTCTGGGAACTTGCAATGGGCATTTCTCTTCTTTTCTAAATAGTATAGTCTAACAATTTATCAAAAATTCTAAATAATCAACAGATGAATTAGTACAGACAATAATTGTAAGTTGGAGCTACTCACCTTTTAGGTTTCTGATGTCTTCCTTGAGCTGAAGCGCCCCCATCTGCCATTAGTTCTAATGTTTTGCAGCTGCAAGCAGCTCCTTCATATCTGCATTGCATTGTGGGACCTTACTGCCCATCAACAACACATTCAACAATAAAGTGAATTCCATATGTGTGCAGAAATCTCTGAAGATATTTACATTTGTCATCTCTGAAGCACAAAAAAAAACAATGCAAAAAAAAAAATGAATGCAAAAAAACTCGGCAACAGAGGAGTTATGTAAGAAACACTTGTATTTTCATCTGACACTTCAGGGCAACTTACAGTTACAGTCAACCTCTGTAATCAGCTTACAGATCTAAGTCTGGTTCAAGTTAGCAGTGTTATTATGTGCCTTTTGTTGTAGTCAGATAATTCTCATCAAAAACAGTAAGACAATACAAGAGACATTAAACATTAAACATCAAACAAAGTAAATGCAGGAGGTCTTTTAAATCATTTTAGCCTCCTATCTTCATACCTCTGGTTAGAGATGGATGTGGCACTGTACATCATTTCTAAAACAACACAAACTATCGGCACAAAAACAGTGATATTTTATGGATGTGCAAAGGAGGGATTCTCGGTCTACTTATATTATTTTTACCCATTGTTATTTTATATTTAAGTCACTAGGTGGCACCCTGAGGCAGCCAAACTCCTCTGTAGCAAGCATCCCCTGCACATGCATTGAAATCAAAAACAAGCACTAGTAAAATGAGATGAAAAACACCACCAATGACAACTTTCTCATGCAGGTCTTGTTTGGCTCCTTTGGTATAGAGACCACAGCGCATCATGGTCCTCTTCTATTTATTTTTTTATAATTTGCCACTTTTCACACAAAGCCTGTTTCAGCTTCCACAATCCCAAATCCACCTCTTCCTCAGCAGTAATAGTGTTCCTGGCAGAGCCAGCGTTTCTCTGGGCTTCTGACCGACTTGTATGGTTTCAGCTTTAAGCTTACGGAGGGAGTAGTCCATTGTTTAGTGTTGTTGCTCACTGAGGTGCTACAATGGGCCTAGAGCAGGTAAGTTCCAACTGTGAGACTTTGTCAGTCTTTGACTAGCCTGTAAATATGATGCTGTGCGCCGTGCTCACTGGTGGACACCTCGAAGACGTAGGCTATGCACAGGAGGGTTTCCAGTGTGTCCCTGTTAGTCACCACCTGTGGACAAAGAAGACACAAAAAGGTACTGCTCAGTCAAACTGTGGGGAGTAAAAACCCACCTTGGGTACCCGTATTTTTTTTATTTGAATGTGTTCACATTCTTCTAGTTTGCAGAGAAGCATGTGGTCCATTGTGCCTTTGAGAATATATAAACAATCATTCTGAAATTTGTTTTTTTTCTAAGTATATTTATATAAAAAATAGGTTTGGATACACAAAGAGAATGTAGCCACTGTGTTTGTTGTTTTGGTAGAGCCATGGCTTTACAATGCAGTGCTAAAGCTTATGAAGTATGGTTAGACATGCCTTTAATTGTTTTCTAATTAAACAAATAATCACAAGCAGAAACAGTTCGTTCATTAAACTCAAATCTAATGAGAGCAGCATATGATTCAGTTTCTTTCTCTCAAACACAATTTATCTGCTTCTTCACAGTAGCTCGTCACCACTCACTACATCATATAACACACTACTAACTAATAATAAATAACAAATGATGCATGACCTCTGGTCAAAATGTCCTGCTCTTCTATGCGCAAGGCTAATTTGTATCTGCACACACATCAGGGAGGAGTGTGGCGACGCAACAAGCGCAGAACCAGCACACAACTTCATCAATTCATCACGCGTTGCATTGAACACGGCACTTACACGAGGCATATCGATCCATTGTGCTCAGCCTTGCCAAGTGGAATCTGTGAGTGCGCCCATCTGTTGTCTTTATGTATGCGCATGTCTGTATGTGTGTGTGTGTGTGTGTGTGTGTGTGTGTGTGCACATCTGTTTATGAGCCGTTCACGGTTATTACGAGCTAAATCAGCCCATTGAGAAACCTAATGACATGCTGCCATTTAGTCGTCAGTGTGGGCTCAATATGGTCATTGTCCCTTGCCCAGAAGGAATGCAGCCGCCAATGGAAGGAACACCGATGTCTTTGAGCGCTGGTGTTGAGGACCACTTTGTTACTATGGTGATGCACTCTAGTCTATTCACTTCCCTACTCCCCTCTGTTCGCTCTCCAAGGAGCACACCGACTCATTCAGAAAAGTCCAACTTACAGTAGAATGGTTGAAATATTTCAACTCAAGAAACTATAAAAAACGCTGTTCATAGGCATAGTGACAAAATTCCACCAGCTGTCTGTCAAGGTTACCCCATCGGAAGTATTCCATATTCCTTTAGAGAGCGGGTTTAAAGAGCAGGTTCTCTGTTTCACACCGTTTACGACAGTGGGATGGCTGCAAAAAGCACTTTGAAATTGAAAGGAAGTATTGAACGTCCCTGTGGTCCTATATGCTTTATCTCCTCAGAATGGTATGAATAGAGCTATATAAATTATGGACAACAGAGCTAATACATTCTGCTAACAGTGAATGGGATGGGAAGAACCAGAAAACTTGCCGTTATTCCAACTTTGGAGTGTTCACACATTTTTCCAAGATGGTTACACCACTGCTAAGCTTGTGGTCAGACAAGTTAAATAACCTAAATTGGCTTCTGTGTTGCGTTACATTATTGTAATTGCTCGTAAACAAGTGACACAAATAAACAGTGTATGAATTAGGTGGTTTGATTCTATTACAGTTAATGTTAGATTTTATTTTGATGCAACTTTAACTGCAGTTTGTTGACATTTCTGAGGTTCTTTTCTACAGTGGGGAAGTATCATCGCTGTCAGGAATTCCTGATATCTCAGATTTGAAATTACTAGTCAGAGGCCGACGTGAATTTAGAGTCTGTATTTGTGACAACACGGCTCAAAAACAGATGTCCGGCATACAGCCCCTGTAAAACCACAAGTTGTTGTTTTTGTATATTTTCCAAACTATCACTATGAGTAATCCCCAGCGTTGACCCTTTTAGGCTACAGTTTATCCCTGGTTGCTATGGGTAGGATACCTGTAGGATGGTGAAGTTCTCCAGTACGCTGTTCATCATGTACTTCTCCGGCAGGTGTTTAAGCTTGTGGATAAAGTTGATCATATATTCACATAAAGGGGAACGGTGGATTCGAAACACGTAGCGTCCATTCTCAAAACGTGCATACTCCGTCTGGAAAAAACAAATACAATTCACAATCAAAGCCTGCAGTCCAATATATGAGGACATATACCATGTGCAAAGAGAACCCATTAAAAGGACAAAATGGGAAATCTATTGTAAAACAATAGGGATACATATTCCACTGAAATGCAATTGGATACATTGAATGTGAACATCTATGTGATAAGCTGTAATATAATATACTTAATGCAGCATATGGCATGCCAGATATGACAATAAACATATTTCTTGTGACAACAGTAATCAAATCATGAAGCCATTAAATATCATCATGTGGTCTACTGAGGCAGATGGCTCTACCTAGGGATGTGTGTGTATGTGTTTATATTGTACAATCCATCAGAAGCAGGTGGGGGCAGGGCCACTATTGTGTCTAGTTAACGGGAAGCATAACAGTTAGTCATGCTGGGGAGATTTGCTAATCACGTCAGTTTCCTGACCACAGATCAGTGGTAATTGACTGGAATCCATCTCCACCAGAAGCAGTTATTCACTCCTCTGGGCGATAATGGTGGTTTTTGACTTGGTCATGACCTCTTAATGTTGAAATATTACGCAGCTATTGAGCAATCAGTGATGCAAACTTCTTTAACTGTAGCCACATACGGTGTTTAGTTTCCTATTGGTACTTGTAGGAGCTGTATTATCCCGGAAAGTTTGATTTTCCGCAAAATGTGAAGCACACAAAGTCAACCTGACACTGACAATGCATGCTACTGCCTTTGTACGCACACTATAATGAGACTGGTCACTGTGCCTGCCTTAAAAAAAGCAGTCTAATTAAAGCATTTGATATGCTGCGTTTTCTGTATTTATAACCAATTAATCCAACTTGAAATCAAATATAGATGAGACCCGAAACCCAAAATGAGCTCTATCGAAAGCACTATCTTGTTACTGCCTTCACATTTAAAATATTCTTTATGAAAATATTATAGTTTGTCATCTACACTGTAACTTTAAATTAGTAATGTTTCATAATAAATCCAGGGTAAGTGCCTGTTATAGAGGCATAAATTAAGTTTACAAAATATGCTTGATAACCCCCCAGTGTCCTTCTCTTACCTCCACTTTCTCCACCACCTGCTTGCCAAAGGAGCAGACTTTGGTGGATGAGGTGATAATCATGTTCTCAGAGCTCTCATACTGACTGGAAACACCATAGAAGAAGCTGCTGTCGTCCTGCAGGTTTATACTGAGGTCCGCCTAGAGGGACGAAACAGATCACATGTCAGGATCAACTAATACCAATACGCACCTGTCAGTCTGACTCAAAAGGAACCATGATTGCAGCCTGGCGGTGTATGTGGGCACGTATGAGGACTTACTGTCCTTATTTACCTGGAGACATTTGTGCTACTCTACACACTAGCCTGCTCCACACTGAGCATCTAAAACCTCAAGGATGTGAAGGCCTTGATCCATAATCTATAACAAAATATCAGGTTCTACTTTCGGGCTCACAGATGTGGATATTAAGGTGTCATGTGTGTCAGTCCGACAAAGACACGTCACCAAGAGTGTAACAGCTCAACAAAGCTTGAGGGTGATTCTCTGCAAAGCCAAGAGGCATCTACTGGCCACATCCTTGTTGACCCAGTATAGCGCCGTCAAATCCAGCCTCTAGATTCACAAGATGCTGTGCATCTCTTTGTGTGCACGTCTTGCAAGACAAAAATAAAGAAGATTTTTTTAGATATTCACAGTCAAGTTGAAATGAAAAATACCCTTTTAAACCCTTAAAAGTTGACATCCACAGTCATATTTTGCACATATTTAATAATATATGCAAAGAAATTGTTTCTTCGTATATTTATATCAAAATTCAATAACTGTTTCTTCCTGTAAAACAGAAAACATGATGTGTGCTTACGTAAGCTATAGCATCAATCAATTTCAACCAAGAACACCATGACATCTATCCGTGAATCAATATGCAACTTTCAGTGACAAGGGAGGTGTGTGAGGAGCCACAGCCCTCTGTAGCTCCGTAAACATGGGGGGGTGTAACCACTCGTATTTTATACCTCAGTTTGGCTGGAAAAATACGTAACAACGCATGGGAAGCAGAGCAGGCTGATACAAAATTGTATAAATGAAAGTACAAGATGTTTATATATGTCTGTGTTAGATATTGATACGGTACTGAGCTGATTGAAAGCTGGTCTGGTCAAGAAGAGTAGTGGGATTCATAATAACACGTCCATTTGACGTTTTTCTGTTCACAAGAGCTTAAGTTAGTTTTTTACATTTTTCATACTAAGTTTTAATCCTAAACATGATATTCAAATCCAGTCAACAAGATATGTCACGTCTGTTTTGTTGTATGTAGCTGAGCCACGACTGAAACTAATCAAATGACACTAGTGTACTCGACTTCCTTCGTCAAAATATGACCTCACAAGTTGAATTTAAAGGCATTGTAGAGTCAAGTTTCTTCATCCTCGTGTGGATGCAGATTCACCTATTGCTGATCCTTCCACTAGTTCAAGTTTGAATCGAGGCAAGTAGCACATAATCTGATTTTGGATCAGACTGAGGTGTCGTTTCCTCCGTCAGACAGCTGGGCTGTTTTACCTTTTCCCCTGTCGGGCTCTTGTCTCCTAATGGGCCATTGAGACACCGCTCAGCCTCCTCTCATGTCTTCATCACACCGTTCATCTTCATCCCTGGCTCATGTAATTCCTCTATTTGTCTTCATCCCTTGGGCCTAGTGACCCTCCCCAAACCGCCATTCCCTGCTTCCCTAACAGCCTGCGAGGGAATTCATCCAATTACAATCAGCAGCGTGCAATTGGCTGATTAGATCATGGTGGGCAGGCTGGCTGTGTAACAATTTAGCAGAGCCAGCTCAAATCGGATTCCCTCCGCACTTCAAAGGCGTGAGACAATCCGTTAGGACAGGGCCACGGGCGCTGAGAGGGTGAGGAGGAAGGTGGGGAGCGGGGCAGGGCAGCCAGCAGCCGACAGGGGGGTTTGCTGGAAATTCAATCTAGAATGCCATAGCTTTGGAGGTGGGCCAGCCGCCTGTCACCGTCACCATGCCAACCTGCGCCTCAGCAAACCCCCAAGTCATGACCTACCACGCGGTTGTCCCACTGCGGCTACATCAAATAGGCTCTTCCTGCCTTTGACAATGGCGTAAAACAAGATTATCGTATTTTCAGATGTGTCAAGGATTTCATTTTGCTTATTTTCATGGCCAAGAGCACGGTGTTCTTTTTCAGTGCGGGCTTTGAAATGACCAGCTGATTTGTAGCATTTCTATGTTTTGTAATGGATGCCTTGAGAACTGGAGGAGCCCCTTAGGATACGATAAGATGAACAGACTGAGAGGGGACAGTGTTATAAGCGTGCATATGTCACAACCGTTGACCCAACGAGGCTGTGACATGAAAAGAGCATTTCATTGATGAATGACTTGTTGCTTACATGGCACCCTGCCGTTTCTCCTGCCATATGTCTGCCATCCCCATGTCCCTATTTCTATCTTTTGCTGTTTTCTTTATGATATATGGCGTGGCTGCTCATCCCCTCCTTCCCCTCACTCCTGAATCAAATGCCACGGCTTGACCAGCTGCTCCTTCAAACGACTGGAGAAGACTTCTTCCAAAATGGTGTCACTCACCAATGTCTTTTATCTCTCCCCAATAAATAATGTGGCAGTCAAACATGCGGGAGGGGTCGTGTCATGCGTACAAAGCCACCTGGCGGCATGAGATTGCAAGGCAACACTTTGAACTTGACATTCACGGTCTTCGGCACTCTGAACCGCAGCAGTTCACGCTACATGAGGCTATATATCTGCTGTGCGAGTCACCGATGGCCCAACACATTTTTGACAAAGTGGATGATGGTCCACTTTATTTTACAATGTTGCACAGATCCACATCACTTCGGAAGGTTGCAGAGACCTACAACGACCTACTGTATCTTCTATTCAGAGCGCCATTTCATTTAAGACCTGCAAAAACACTGTGGTACTCAACGTAATTCCCATCTAGAGACTTCTCCTCAACATTGTGTGTCAGATCTGGACTCTGTTGTGGCAAGGGGCACGTTCATCTGATCACTGAACACCAGAGTGGGCCTAACATTGTTCACTGTGGTATTCTGTGGTGGCAACAGCTCATCCCTAGAGGCTGGATGTGTTTTGGGTCACCTGGTATGCACAACAGCTCTGCAGTACATGCCTCAGGTGCTACTGAAACAGCCCTGCCAGCGCCCCGGTATTAGAGCGGGAGGTTATAGTAGACGGAGAGCATGATAGGCACGATGCCTAACCTCGGACAACCTCTCAAGGCTCAGTCAGACCGCACTCGTCCTTTCTACTTCAAAACATGAGTTTATCTACGCCCAGACTTACCTCCACCCATAGTACAGAGGAACATTAATACTGTGCACCATACTGGCAGGTCCCCACAGTAGATGGTCCCAGAGACTGAACATTGACATTGATTGTGCAAATAAATATGGCAGCTTGTTCAATGGAAGGAGGAGATTTGTGCAGCAGGGCTGTAGTCGACACTCATTCATACAATTCTACCTGTTTGGGTCCTATTCTAGGTCTGTGCTTGTCGATGAATTTAGTGTGAGTGAGATCCTGTTTTGGCTTTCATTTGCTTTCATGTATGTGACAATAAAATAAAGTTTAATTTGGAGAATAGAACAAAGAGGCGAAAAATGGTTCATTTTGTTTTGTTACCCCACAAACCTATCCTTTGTTTTAAGATAGCATCTATCTTTAATGTTTATTTATTTTTACAATTCTATATGTCTTAATTGTACATTTTTCTATGTGCAAAAAGTCAAAATTTTACTTTTTTTACTTTGAACACCAAAGTGCCTGACATCCATTATTACCTCACCATCTCTTATCTGTGACGCTGCAAGACAAGAATTTTGCGGACAGGACTTACTAACCTGGAGGAGTTTCCAAGTACAGATAAGACGTTTTAAACCACAAGCAAAGGTTGTTATTTTCTCGCCTTTATTATAAAGGCTCATCAATCCGATGTGCGTGCACTGCAAACCACTTAGTAATCAAAATAGTGTGGCCACCAGAGTGACGTTTATTGTCTTATATTTTCTATCAATTATGTTTTGACTTCTTCTTTTGTTGAGCCAGTCTTTGTTTGGGGCAATCGGTGATTATGCTGTAAGTATTTAGTCAGGTGATCATATATCCCAGACATTATGATTGAAGTCTCCAATTAAGCTCTTCATATACAAGGAAGTAGCTCAGCAGCTCTAACTGTACAGTTTGTTCAGTGATTCTCTGACATACTTTGTGACAACATTACTTGGTAATCCCAGCACATTCATTTTAACAAGCAGAGATTCTAAAGTAAATGTACTTTTACTCTCTTATCATGCTTATCCCACGTATACACATATACACGTATGTGTAGAGAGAGGTGTCCAGGAGGTAAAGAGGGAGGGTTTGAAAGTGTGTACGTGCTGTGCATGACACAAATAGGAAAGGTCTTGTCCTGAGGTAAGGCAAGGTGGCCCGATCAGCTGAGATGCACAAAATGGACGCGTCCAATTACACTTGTACCCCCTTTCTGTGTCCGTCTCTCGCTCTGATCTCTTCTTTAATGCCCGTTTATAGGTTGTCAGTTTACATATTTTCTCTGTTTTCAATGATATCACACATTCTCCTCCATCTGTCATCATTCCTGAGTCTGCATCTTGTCTGTGCGTGCGTGTGTGTTTTGGGGGGGCTTATCTATAAATAAGTTTGGGGGGGGGGGTCTAATAGCGCCGAAACAGGTGCCTGGTCTCACATTTCTTCTGGTGAAAGATCAGACCTGCCACTCTCCCCAAGGCTGCTGTCACACACAATCACACACACACACACACACACACACCCCTCACAGTTATATACAAATACACCAACGCCTTATGCGTGTTGAGCAGCAATGCCTTCTTTGCCGGCATATAAACCAGCAATCAGGTCATGGGAGCTATGACTTTCCATTGAATCTGGCTTTAAGTCGCACTTAAGTTCCTTTAACTCCAATGCTTAAACTATCTCAACACAGTTGACACCGCCAAGCCATTATCAGCCAACAGGTGCTCCAAAACATTAACGAGAGCGTTCACTGTACTCTCACTTCCCCGCCATGACTCTGGGAGGATTATATGCTTTTAGGATGTATGAAACATACCACACACAGAGTATAGGACTGAGCTTTACATGAATGAAACGGGTATTACATTGAAATTAATGATTTATCCGCTGTAATTAATTGGAAACAAATTAAAGGGAATGAACAGAATGGGATTGGACTGATCTGAACTTGACAAAAAAAAAAGTTAAAAAAAAAAAAACACAAATATATTTTACCCAGAACTTGACGAGAAAGAAAGCGTTGTGTGGCCCTTTGTCGAACAGGTCCTTCAGGCCTCCTTTCTTCTCCGGGAACTTGTCGTAGATCTGTCTGATGTCCACAGACTCCAGATAGGCGTCGCTGTAGCTCGGGTTGGACTGGCCGATGTGCACAAACAGGTGCTTGTTGAACTGGGGAGACAAAAGTGCATAACAGGAGATGAACAGAGCCAAAAATGACAAGTGTCCAGTTTGCTAAATTGCCATCAACGCCAGGTGCAGTGTCGGGCGCTCCGGGTAACATCTGTTACTTTGGGCCTGCTGTTCCATTAAAACACATTTATTGTAAAATCCCATCACCTGTCTCAAGGGTCTCACCCTTTTCTTTCCACTCGTCCTATTCTTGAACATGTGATGTGCTGGTGTGTATTTCATTTTTGTGTTTATACAGATTATCCCGTGATCGTTGTGAGTTACTGTCACACCCTTACACACTAGGAACTACAAGTATTAAACCATAATATCCAGTCTTTCCCTAGAAATCTGTGACCTCAATTTATAGGTTTTATTTCAAACCGCTCTGTGCCAAAGTGCCAGAGTATTTTTCTAAGGGTGTGTAAAATATTGCCTTACATGGCAACACATACAATAAAAGATACAAAGTGTGAATCAGAACCAGAGTAGCGAAACAGTTATTGATTATATTATAAAACTTATTTCTTAATTGGAGTCTTGTTGCCACAAGCTGGCTCAAAAGCCCATTTTTGCAGATGATCAGGCACCTGTCAATAAGACTTCCTGATGGAGAAGAACTATAGTGATAGAAAATACATCGAGAAATGAACTTTTGTGTTGAGAGTAAAAAAACCTAACAAAGTTATTTCCCCTCTCGTCGACTCACATTCTCTGGGTCCTGAGGTTGCTCCAGGAAGGCGGAGAACTCCAGCATTCGCAACTTGGAGCTGGCAATACTTCTACCCTGCCAGGGCGGCGTACCGGGAGACATTGACAGCCCTGCTGTGCTTTCATAACCTGCGGACAAGAGGGCAGTGTGTAAATGTGCGGTTTGAGTGCGACAATGTTAAACCTTAAAAAGGAAATGCTGTGATATTTGCAGGTATTTCTCTGAGCTCTGTGCAAGCTCTTCATCACGAGCCGGGTTGTCTCGTCACTTTCCCCGCATGACAGCCGTCTGTCAACACAGCAGGGTGGAGAGAGAGCACCCACCTGTTATCGGGGTCGGGCCGGACGCTTGCATGGCGTAACTCTGCTGGGAGAAGGGCTTAATGCTGGAGAGACAGGACAGACAAGAGAGGGAGAGGCATGTTATGCACCGACTCGGCCTCATGACCCCTTCTCATGTACTAATTGGACCGCGTGACCTCTACAGACGCAGGGGGCAGAGTGGTATGCTGCATGTCAGACAGCTGAAGACTTTCCTTTATAATTGTACTGATATGTTTCATACTGAAATGTATCTGATGGTTATTAAGCTGATCACACTAGAAATCACTGATGGACACTGTAGCACTACAGAGTAGAAAGATGGACTACTCACTCTTCGTGGCCTCCCGGCTGTCCTGGAAGTGCCCCGTGCCAAAACTGTGAGGGATAAAAAAAAATAATAAGAACTATATTACACAGTTCCACCTTGAAACTAATTCTCACATGTGAATTGTGCATTCTGTTTTTCAAACCAGAAGCACAGAGCGGTTTCTTACAGAAAGAAAATCAAGCTTAAATGTGTCAAAAGAATGTATTTTTGACACTCAAATGAAATACTGTAAACACCTTTAAAGAAAATGTATTTATCTCCAAAGTAACAATCATAAGAGTTCTGAAGAAGACAAATCATCAGTGTACAAATTACAGGTTGATGAATCTAAAATTTGTGAAATTGTAAAAAAGGCGAAGAGTCTCAAATATTTAGAATTCAGAAAAACTGAATTTACAAAGAGTCTCAGGATAAAACTAACCAACACCCAGAGAAATAAATGGACATATTTCAGTAGAGCGGGTGATGAAAAATACTGTTAATTGGCCACAATTAGAAAACCACAGTCTTTGGGACGAAGTCAAAGGTATTTTTTCATCAGACGTGGCAACTGCTCCGCCTTTCTAGCTAATCTGAATAAGATGGCGTAGGGGACGCTGGTTAGGGACTCACCCCACCAGCAGTGGGATAAGCCTGCCTAGACAGGCCCTGGAGAGCCATCTTGTTCTGGAAAGCCGTGGGTGAGATGATCTGGGCCGAGGACATCGTGGCCATACTCTGCAGGGCCTTGTCTTTGGCAACCTGGTCCTATGGGGAGGGACAGAGAGCGAGACAAACAGACGGTTACCCAAAGGGAGAGCGCTCATCAGACTCCATTTAAGTCGGCGCCCCGCTTCCCCGGTAACACAAGCAGAGCCCTAAAAAGGGAAATGAAGCATCGAGGCCAGCTTGCATCATCGGTGAATCCCTGCCAGGCAGAGAACTGAAGAGAAGGTGATATTACAGTCAAGGGCCTTTGGGTCAAGAGTTAAGTTTATTGCTTTGGCAGGAGCAAGCCAGTGATGACAACTAGCTTCTGTTGGAGGTCACACTGGAAGACGAGGCAGGGAAAAGGCTGATATGTTTATACGCTAATAATTGCATCAAAACTTCTAAATGGCATTGAGTTTAAAATAGTGAGATAGCTACAAAATTGCCCTTCTTGTGCAATACTGTAAAGTGATACACGTCTTTTCAAATCCACTCCTTCAGCAGTTTCCAAACCACAGAGGACTACAAGCACTTGCCGCCCAGCCCTAATGGGCAAGGCCACACGGTGCATTCTTCTTCCCAGAACTGGCGAACACAAGGGCATAGCTGAAATATGGGGGGGGGGGGGGTACATGTGGTCGGCATCTCAGTTACACCAAAGACTTATTTAAAAAGGCCTGTCACAGAGGCCAACCCTGTGACCAGTGCCGGGCCCTGCCAGCTGAACCCTCATGGCTGCCATCCAAGGTGAGGGAGAGTCCAGTTGCCTGCTGCAACTGCGAGTATGCGGGTGTACGTGGACGAGTAATGTAAACTGAGAAAGTACTGGGGGGACAGGGATGTGTGAGCTCTCAGCGTACCACACAGGAAAACTTTTATTGAGGTACTTGTAATACTTGGAATGAATAATGCAGGGATTAATTTGCTTCCTGACAATTGCGTTTGGTTCATCTTGTTCATAATCGTGCACACTAAGCCTCAGGCAACCCTGAAATATGTTCACATTTCATCGAAATGTGTCAGCATGCCATTTAAAACCAGCATCAATTAGAGGGTGCAATTAAAATAGCCAATTTTTTGTACCTTAGTATTAATGGGATGTGAGTACATGGCAGCGCAGGGGGCAAAACCTGAAACTTCATTATAAGAGGGAATAATATGGAGTAATAACGTTTTAACCCTCTTTCCACCTGCTGCTGCTCAACTTAAATAAAATCAAATAACATTTTTTTTAAGAATGCAACATACTAATCACACTCCTCTGTGCAGGTCAGACACATGGAGATTACAATAAGTGATTTGATAAAATCCACATATCCTTAACTTTCCTCATACGTGCATTAAAAAACAAACACTCGTTAAATCTTCCACAAAACACTCAGTGAATATAAAAGAGCAGAAAGAGGTTGACTCACGTAGCGTACCTTCAGCTTCACCTGGATCTCCCTGGCCTTCCGTCGGGCTAGAACCTGGATGTGACTTGATACCTAAAGGAAAGACAACACAGCAGAGATGAGCATCGCATTTATGTGACATGTTTCGAGTAAAAACGGGTGTCTTAGTGGTCAACACTGTTGCCTTGAATGAGCAGGTTTTACCGGC
This sequence comes from Cebidichthys violaceus, assembly GCF_023349555.1. NCBI lineage: Eukaryota > Metazoa > Chordata > Actinopteri > Perciformes > Stichaeidae > Cebidichthys > Cebidichthys violaceus. The sequence continues at coordinate 5,035,302 of NW_027176483.1, forward strand.
CTCGTCAATGTGGTTAAAATTCCTTTGGTCCATGTGGACTCATCACAGCCAAATGTACCGTATGTGTTCCTTTCTTTTATTATTCAAGCATTTTTCCATCACCAAATGAATAAGCAAATATTATAAAGTCATTTAGCTGGGAATAGGATCTAAAAATGGCGTTGACTGTCTGATGGTTGGTCACACTTTGGTCTAAATAAAAATATTTAAATGAAATTTGCCTGAAATCCAAACATCTGAAATAACCTTGTTAGGCAAAAATGATAAATACTTGTTAAAGCAGCACCTTCAGGCCATGTGAGCCACACCACTTAAATACTGCTATGAAATATAAAAATAACAAAATATTACTGAACTGTTATTATTTTTTGTGTTATTTTGCCCTTCTCACAATTTTATATTACAAACTGGATTTACTATGCATTACACATACAGAGGAAAATACATGTGTTGCTCCATTACACTGACTCTTTTTATAAGAAGCTGTACTGCCACACAGCAGTCCGTCATTTAGTGTTGTTGGACCAGCAGGTGTCCCTCTATCCCTCCAACCTGTCCCGCCAGCCATTTCTAATCCTTCACTGCCCCCCCCCCCCCTCCTCAAATCTCCACACATCTCTTTTCATTCACACACTGAGTCTGCCAGGTGACTTAGCAGGGACCGCTACTCCCCACATCCATCACTGCCCATACATCAGCCCATCCATATCAGATGCCATAGTGAGGATAGAGTTCCAAATCCCTCGCCCGTCCCGCCTCAGTCTCCCATCACGATCCCCGTATTCCCCAGCTTCTTTACCCTTCTAACAAGCACCAGATCCAGGAGGTGGTGAAGAACCAACACCGACACATGATCCTATAGCATCTGTGCATTGGGCCCTGGCCCTAAATCAATCGTCATCTCTAGCCGAGATGGGGTGAGAAGCCGGGGGGGGGTACCCAGGGTGTCGGGGCATCACTCAGCAGCGGAGGCCTTTTTCTGGAAGGGTTCAAAAATAGGGGGCTGCTTCAAATGACATGTGCAGAGAACTTACCTGCTTTCTGGTCCGTGTCTTCCCTGTGCGAAGTTTGATGTACCGTGCAATCAACTCATTCCGTCCTGTAAGGGACCAGAAAACAAAAGCATTTTAGTATTTGGTATCATCAGTGCTTGAAGTGGGAAAAATGAAGTTCCAGTACTCCCCTTATTCACATGTCGGCTTGTGTATCAGCCAGTATCACCGAATCACACATTCTGAATTTCTACAGTGAATAAAAAGTTCTAACTCCCAACATGTCAAATAGCGGCGCTTGGTCAGTGCGCTTCAGTGTATTATTACACAGACACTTCAAGGCACCGTTAAGCGTTCGTATGAAATGTATCATTTCAACTAACTCATCCCTTGAAAGGGTCAAGCAAACACAGGACTTTCACCCAGGAGAAAGCTATGCATGTCCCGTGTGAATCCTAGTCAACATTAACTTATTTTACCTTGGTTTTGTTACGTAACTAGCGTACTCAGCCAACGCCAGTTACTTAACTTATTTTAACCCAAACCAGGACCTTTTCCTAAACCTTACCAAGTACTTTTGTCAGAATAAATAAAGTTTGATCTCATCTAATCCCATCACTCTAAAAAAATACAAAATCTAAATTACAAAACTAGAGAGTCTGATGGTCTGGGCTTGAAACTGAGGGGCTAATGAGGAGCATGTTCTTGGTGTGGAGGAATGAAAATGTTTAACGAAGCTAAATAATAAGTCATCAGTGAGCCTGCTCTGCATGCCTGAGGGAGGAATGAGGAAATGTATATCCACTGTATATTTCTGTGCAAATATTCGTGCAAATACCTGTATGCTGCAGTCATTGAAGTCACTGCATAATTAGGTAAATTGGCTGCTTAAACATTGTTCTTACTCATGTCTGCGTGTGCACATATTTGGAAGAGTTTGCATGCATGCACATACAGATGACATGCAAACACACGTGCCTAAAGCAAGACTCCAGGCTGTCACGTTTGTCAACGCTGAAAAACTGTAAGTATATCCTCAAGTATATACATCTGTCTGTGCGAGAGCTTGCATCAGCCTGAGCCTGACCCGCTGAGTGAGCACTGAGCTCGTATCTCTACGGTGAGTGTGCGCCTGCCCACTGCCGCCGCTGACAGACAGGTCACATTGGCAGAGCAGGTGGAGGCTGCAGCCATGCGATCCTTGGACCGGACTCGGGACAGACACGGCACAGGCCACGGACCAAAGGGGGCCCAGTCTGGTGAGGCAGCCAGGCAGCTGGTGTGTGTGTCAATGTTTATGGAATATGCCTTTACGCCTGCAGTAAATCTTGGGCTTGTTCCCCCCCCCCCCCCCCCCCCCCCTCACCCCTCCCCTCTCCATTTAGTGTCCGGTTACAGTTGAGGTTAACGGTCATGTGGCTTCTTTCAACCTCTTCTCCAAAACTAAACCTCCAGTTTAATGACTTAGAATCTAAGTCATTAAACTGGACAAACTGGTCTAAGTCTTAGATTGTTAAATACACACAGATACGTGTTTGCATAAGTATATAAGTAAGGGGTTGGGAGTGTAATTCATGAATAGAATAGTGCCATTTTGTAGTGAATGTAGTTTTGACAAGAAACGATATGGCATGGGGGAAGCTCTGTACTACTGTCATGCAAGTCTGTGCCATTTAAGATTATTATAAAAAGGAATACACACACTTTTGCAAACATAGTGGTAAAACAATAAGTCATTTCCGACCCTGGATAAGCGGAAGATGATGGATGGATGGATGAATGGATGTATTCACTGACGGATAATTAAATCAGAATTACTTCCAGGAATAACTTAAGTCTTTACAGTGTGGAATTTAGGGGAATTTATTGGCAAAAATGGAATATAACATAATTAAGTATTTTTTCTTTAGTGTATAATTTCAAATAATAACTTGAAAACACAAAATGTATTACTCATAACTAAAAACAATTGTTAGTTATATAGAAAACAGCAACTTTACAAACCTAATAAAAGGGAGGACACACACACACACACACACACACACACACACATGATCAGTTACAGGGTGACTCACACAACTCTTGCTCTCAAAGGAGATGTCAATATGCTCTCACACAGGTCCACAAACACACACGAGTTTGCACCACCTCTTAAACACAGTCATTTTTCCCTTGGCACCACATCTCCATGCGAATTAACACACAGATCAGTCACGACACACAACCTGGTACAAACCCGTCAGACCTTCCCTTACATAGTGACGCTTGAGTCAGACCTCACAACGCTTCGTAAACCGGCCAATCAGGCGACACCAAATGGTGAAAAGAGGAAACCTGAAACTTGGATGAACCCCCATAAGAAATTTTGTCAGCCAATAAAAGTGATCAGATTTTTTCGCGGAACGCAAGACACCCGTTTCTTCCCGGTGCTCATGTGAACCGCAGTTTGCTCGGACATGAGCGTCCACGTAATGCTTTTTGAAGACATTTGAGTTTTATTGCGAAGTCATTACAGAACCAGCTTAGGCTGCCAGTTTGTATACCCAGCAGGGGTTAATCTACCAGCCAGAAGTCGAGCTCTAGGGTCCAACTTTCTAAGGCTACAAAGAATACGAGAGGACTTACCAAATAAAATGCATGTGATTGCTGAGCACTGAGGCTGATCGCCACGATTTCTGGATGACTCTCTAATCTTAAGAAAACCTACTTACATGATAGCTTCCCATATTTTGTTGGTACTGTAAGTTTATTTTGGATGGAGGCTTTGTAAATATTAAATCAGTATTATTTAAAGGATAATTTAGGCTTCATAGTTTGGGGTATCGTTTCCATTGTACTCACCACAGTAATTACTGAGATCTGGAAACAAAGGAAGTATAAAACTGTATTCCTTTGAAAATATTACTATGATAGTAATGAGAGCATGACCAAGTTGTAATACATTTTAATAATCCATTCAGTTAGCTGCAAGTAGCGTCAACACTTATTGTCCCTTTATACCTAATAAAAATGTTTAGGTGGGCTTCAGCACCGGTCCCTATGGTGGGGACCACATCTTTTAGAAATCAAGGGAAATTATCCCCCAAAAAAAGCTGTGTTCAAGAACAGCCTGCAGTATAACGGTGCCACTGTGTTATTGTTTGTTTTTTACCATGACTCCATGGAAAGCAATATTGATAATGAGTGGATTATCCTGGTTGAATAAAGCAAATTGAATTAACACTTTTAATGTTAATATTTTAACACTTGTAAAATTTGGACTTTATCATCAACCAAGTTACATTAGCAACAAATCAGTATCAAACACATTGATTATACAACAACAGAGTGACACTATCTGTGAACGAACCGGTGCTGGTTTGGAGAGCAGAAGAGGAAAGAGTGGTCCTTATAAAGTTCCAGGACCCTGAAACACACACACACACACACACACACACACACACACACACACACACACACACTACCCAGCCGTAGAACTGCCTTTGTGTGAGGCTTTTGTGGACTAAACCACTCTCTCAAATGCCGTCTACTCCAGTTTATACACACAGTCGCACACTAGACACAGACTCACACATTTCAGCCCGAGTCGCAGCATTCATTCTGTCTCAATCTTATTTTCCTTTCAGAGCTGTAACTCCTCAACCGTTTAGTGTTTATCGGGAGGTGCACTCGCCAGACGATTGTTTGAGCCCCTAAATGCATATTTCTTTAATTCCCCAGGGATTAAGAAAGTGTTCCACATTTCCTCGCAATCAAACTCTTTAAAAGACGAACAGAGAGCTTTGTCAAAGTTCCCACAGTACTTGACCTAAAATGAACATTAAGTTGCCTCTATCGAGTTCCTCACGTTACAGCAGCAAGTTCTTTCAGTCCCCAGCAATTTATCTTTTGGAAACTTCACACAGTGTACAGTAAGATGTACATTGTGTATCCAATCCAATAGGGATTTTCAAAATAGCAGACACAGATGCGTGAGCATGTCTCCCCAGATGAATACAAACTTTTCTTGAATTCAGAAAACCAGACCATCATTTTACTTTGGGAGCCAGACACTTTTGAAACTCCAATTTTATATTGGTCAACTTTAAAACCACAGAAAGTCAAGTTAGTCAAGGTTTTCCTTTTCAAGAACAATGATTTCAAAATGTATTCTACCACCAACAGAGCAAAAGGTCAAACTGCTTTATCAATAGGACGGTATCCCCATTCAAAATTAGCCAGGTATCTACTGCAAGCATGTAAACAACAGCGTCATTAATGGACTGTCAAAGAGGCTTCGCTTCATGTTCTCGTATCAGATGCCCTGCCACTCCTAGTGTGAGTGCTTGGGGAAGGGCCCCATCGAAAATACCCTCCAACACATCCATGAGATCAGAGAGGGGACTCAGTCACACAGCGATGAGATCATGATATCCAATGGGAGCAGCACAGACAGGAAACTTGTGCCAGCCAAGGCTGCAGGAAAGTCAGTCGGAACATTATACCATCGTCCAGTGGTCCACAGTTTGATGTTGTTTATTACACTGCCCGCAGTCACAGACTTGTCTGGGGGAAATCTGATTCTGGAAACATTTCTTAAGGGCATGAAAGGTGGCCGACTGCAGCAGCAGCAGCAAAGTCGGAGAGATACAAAATCCAAGGGATACTGCTGGATTGTGCAATTTAGAAAAACATTATAATTTATGATTTTTAAAAGGGAATATTTCTGTTGCTGCTGCTAGATGTTTGAACCATAGAAGTATCAGAAGAACTTCTGCCAAATTTACACATCATGGTACGAACGTCTCTCTTTGATTTTTCTTGGTACCAACAACCCTGCAGACCACTGATTGGTCAGAGAGTATGGTCACTAGCGCGACACCGGACTTCCTGTACAAGCCCACAACTTTTAAACAGCCATGCCACCGTTATCAACGAGCGCAAACATTTTTATTCAGTCGACACGGATTTTGAAAAAAATCTGTAAAAATATATGACATTAACGTGCATGTTTGCTTACATGCAGACAGAGAAGTATGGTCAAGCCTGAAGGAAGTGAGGATACACAAGTTCATTTTGTTTCAAATAAAAACAACTTCTTATTTGAATGATGAGGAATGTGCCATTACTTAATTTACACCTTAATAGCCTTACACTTCAGTAAAAGTACCGGTTTTCCTTCTGGCTCTCCTCTCCTCCTTGTCCTCAGGCCTGTTGGTAGAGGTCAGGGAGAGGTGGACGGGGTTATTCAAGTCGGTTTGTAGTATCCCTTCCAAAGTCAACCTCCGGGCCTGGCAGGTCATAAATCTGCCCTTCTCTCTTTCTCTCTCTCTGTCTGTCTTCATCTCAGCCCAGAGCATTTTTTACATTCCTATGCTGACTGGTCCGTACCGGGTCCTGAATCTGCTGCTCCGACTTCACCCCATGCCCTGTTTGTGTGTGTAGAACAACCCCCTATGTACATAAACCAACCACAACACAGGGAATGATCAGTTCATCACCCTTTACCACATTTTCACAAATTAACCCTTAACAGTTTTTGACAAGATACAAAATACATATTTTACCTCCTTCCTGTAGCGCTATTTATCAATCTAGATAGTTTTTGAGATATCGGCCATAGAGATGTTTGCCTTCTCTCTGATATAATGGGACTATATGGAACTCGGCTTGTGGTGCTCAAAGCAAAAACTCAACAGCAACGTCTTTTTCCAAAAATCATGACCCGGTTACTGAAGATAACCCACAGACCTTGCTGTGAGCAGTTATTTTCTTTCCACCATGGGTCTTATATGAAACCGCTCACAACAAGGTGCATGTGCCTGTTGTGTGCATGTGTGCCTGTATGTCTAACTGTATACAAACTGCCATCCTCTCTGAAGACACATCTGCCAGCCATACCTTCCCTTCAACAGCACATATGCCCCAGCGTGTCTGCTCTGGAAAACAAAGGTCACATTTAGGCTGCAGGAATGTCTTGGATGGGTGTTATTTCCCTTCCGATAGAGCCTGGCCGCAGCCTGCTGAGCTCTCCAAAGACCTCAAACAAGCCTCGATGCCAGCAACGAGTCCAGAAAGACAACAGTATACAGCCTGAGATGCAGCAGACCTGCTGGTCCAGCATTAACAGAGCCACTAAGAATGGATCATTTAAAAATCAAAGACACAACACAAGCAGTAGTTTGAAGTCAAAGAGGCAGATGCACCTCAAACTCCAGTGATGTGTGTGCAATTACATACGTTTTCATTTTGGATCTTTTCTTTTAATATAAACTTATTTTTATCCAAATTAAAACCTTATAAGAAACCCTCAAACATAAACCAATGTTTTAATGTGAAGAATCAGAAAATGAGTCTTCAATTTATGGGATTGTTATATATTCTTTTCAAATTAGAAGAATACAATTGTCAAGTTATTATCCCAAAAATTTAAGTATTTTTGAATTCATTCAGATTTAAAAAAATAAAAATACAAAGCTGGAAACAATCTGCTCCACTAAGATGTCTGAGAAGTTTCCTGGAAACAAATATCTAATTTGGTACTAACTAGGTAAAAATAAATTGAGACGAGTGGTTAGTTAGAGTTATTAAATTGATTCATTTAAATTATTGCCTGGCTAGCATTAACCTGAATGATTTTAGCTCAACTGAACAAACAAAAATGTGCAATTTGTCTACAGGCAAACAATTCAGCACAGATACACTGAATCAGTCAAAGCTATAACAAAAATATTATATCAACTGTATATTGGAGCAGTTCCTTCACAGAAAGGCCTCCAGAAATCTGAAGCTGCTTTTTAAGTTAACACAACTAAAGCAGAAGCTTCAGCACATTTCACTTTTAATTAGTACCAAGTTAAATCGTTTGTTTCAGAACAATTTCAAGAAACTATGAGGAAATTGTAAGCAAATATCGGATTCATACAATAAAGAGTTACTTTCCCTCCTCCTATGCTCTTATGAGCTCCGAGGAAGCTGTGGTTTTTGCAAGCATGCATGACACCTGTGAGAGATAATCAGAGTCCTGCACTCATCCTCTTAGTAACTAGTTGCGCTGCTGTCCCGAGCCAAATCTGAAGTTTCCTCTTGATTTCTGACAAAGTATAGTATTTCTAGCAGGGGAGTCAATTTAACAGATGTCATGTTATATTAACACAACATGCCACAAGTGTCTTCGCAATTACAGAGATTTATGCAGAGGTAGTTTGCGCGAGGCTCGGCGTATTTCAATCGCATAGACAGATCAACAGATGTCCGACCCGTTCGGACCCTTCTACCTTTCACCTTGCTGATCCGAGATGTCTGGATAAAGTGACAGTGACAGCTCTGTTACGTGGCTACCACTGCTCACCATGCCCTATCGGTTACACTGCGAGACGCAGAGTGGACAAGTACGGGCAGACAGAGAGCGACTGAGATGGAGGGAGCAGAGATTCCAGGAGCTCATCGTCAGCAGGGGGTTTCCTCGAAAATCCTCCAGAGAGCATCAAGGCCCATGAGAGTCTGAAAATGAGCGTCAGGACTATATGCTAGGAGGTTCAGGTTCATCCTCTTGCTCATGTAAGGCTTGTGTGTCTCCCACCAGTGTGCCACAAACCACTTGTCTGCCATGCTAATGAAATAAAAGATATGATGGAAAGCATGTGTATGAATGATGCACAAGAATATTTCCACTTGACGGAGCAGTGCAGCAAGAAGAAGCACGGAGGGGCAACAGACCCTTCCCCACTTCTTCTAGGGGCTTCTACAAAAGGTCAACAGGTCAAAGTCACTGGTGAATTTCTCACTTTACTGCCAAAGTTTGAACCCGGGTGAGGACGCGCTGTTGCTTTCCTTTACATCACATTCTTAATGAGATTGACTTGAGGTCAAAACATATTTGCATCGCCTGACATAAACCAACAATGTTGCACAAGCGAAGCTTAGTGGGAATTCTTTGTTCTGCACTGACACAAAAATATGCCACTAGGGAAACATTGATGACTTCATCCTCTTCACTAAAACACACGTTTGCCTTCTTTTCTTTCTTTTTTTTTTTCACAGGAAGCAGGACCCATCCAAATGTGAGAAAAAGTGCTCCTCTCACAGATGTTAGGACATCAAGTGTGATGAAACCAAACAGCTGCATAAAACATGATGTGATGTAACATTCAAAGCTGCCAAATGAAAATGAGTCCAAAGACGTCATAAAATAAAACAATTACAGAAGCACATATTTCATATGGTAGCAGTAAATAAAGAGGGAAGATAATCACATGTCCAGTGCCACATTCTTCTAGTGAGAGTTGTCAGCATATTGGTTTCCACTGCACTACAAGTTTGGGACTGTTTTTCCATTATTGCAGCATGAGGCCTTCGCTCAGACCACAGGGCACGTCACTCGCTGAGAGCCACACAAGGCAGGAAATGTTTTCCTTGGCAGATGCATGTCGAATCACCACTGGAGCACAAAACCGCCACAATATCCATGACACCGTCCCTAATAAGCGAGCTAATAGGTCTGTTGAGCAACGGGCGCAAGGGCCAGAGCTATGCACAGCATTATGGGAAAGAAATTTGGTGAATGCACCCGGAATATGGGCTAAAAACATTCCATTCAATTTAGGAATTTACAAGTGATAGAAGCACACATTCCCTCTGTTTCGCTGCTCGGTGACTCAGTATCATTGTTTAGTAAAGAATGGCGTTCATTCCGCTGAGTGGAATTTAACCTAAAATTCAGAGTATGTCGCTCTTGGCCAACCGTTATTTTGCTAGAAGTTTGTTTTGTCTATGTATCCACATTCAGCCCATGCAAGAAGACGAAATAACATTTATAAAACCATCAAGTCATGGCTTCATGTATGCCTTTAAAGATATTCTCAGCTGATATTTGATTTGGCTCCCGGATTTAAGACCACCCATCAGCGCTTTAACAACATTAACAACACTAAAGACCTTCAAAGTGGCTTTGCATTGATTGTGGTTGCTTGAATGACTTGAGTTGTTGGCCACTTGCGACCCCAGGGATGGTGATAAAAGGGGAGGACAGGAGAGCTGCAGGGGCTGTAAGCGAAGGGCTGCTTAGGGGAAACAGCGGGCCGTGCAGGGGATCACTCTTGCATCATTTCTCAAGTCATAAATCTGGATTTGCCGCGAGGCTGTCAGGCTGAGCTCAGAGAGCAGCTGGAGGTGAACTGAAAGGCAGACGGACACACTGACAGGAGTTGTTCACAAAGGACAAAGAGAGACAGGGAATCCGAAACAAAAGAGATATCAGAGTAAAAATCACAGAAATAACCGCATAGGAGGTACGCACAACCTCTACCTTTCTCACTGTAAAATACACACACACACACACACACACACACACACACACACTGGAGACAGGTGTGAGACTTCTGCGGCACCCCGAGGCCGTGCAAGACACCATTGCCCACCTTGGTGTTTATTTGTCCACCCGTCCTCCTCCCCTCCAGGCGCTCAAAGGGTAAACGTCTATTCTGGTTTAGGGTTACAGCCGAGCTGCCTTGAACCCCCCGGGCTCCAGAGTGCACATGCCATTCCTGGCGGGCCAACGCGCTCCCTGGCGCGCATCACCTCAGTGCTTGCCTTGCCAAATAAACCCACCATCACTACCTTTACCCATCCAGCCGCCCCCACCCCCATCCCTGAGACACAGAATGAGCCACCTGCCCCCCCCCCCCAACTATTATTACAGGCTTTATAAGGGTTTACATGTTGATCAGAGGATGGCCATGACCTCGATAGGTGGCTAAGCTAGGCTAGGCAAAGCCAACAGTTAAAGGAGCTGTCTGGCACAGTGACAGAACAAGGCGTTGACAGAGGCTGTCTGATAGCGCCGCTACCTCCGTCCGCCCGTTTTCCACCGAGCAGATCCACTATCAAACACACGGGCAGGAGGACGATGGAAAAGCCATCTGTTAGCAAAGATCTTTCAGCAAGATGTCGTAGAGTAATGTCACCTCACCTTCCCAACACCTGTTTGGCAATGACATTATCCAGAGATTCAATAAGGAAAGACCTGCAGTAAAGTTGTTGCCGCTCCAAACCTCAATTCACTATTTTAGGATTGGCTGGAAGGCAAAAAAAACACATCTCTTTCGAGGGAACCAACAAGGAATCAATTATCTGTGGCACAATAGCACGGACAGCGTGATACCAAGCAACAGTTAAGGCCACATAGCAAATAGATTACTTGAGACAACAACACACAAAGCTGGCATCCAAGCCATGCAATCACGACTGGGGAGGTTGAATTATCCCCATTCCTCTGAACCTGTTTAGGGTGAGTGATTTGGAGATAACTTTGGTAACAAGAATAGTGTAAAGTACACTTCACTATCACTGCCAAAAGACAATGCCACCCATGTCTGGCCCATATAACTCACTGTATGTTGATGAGGCTGACAAATCGTTCTTTAATGATTTACTTTTCATTGGGTTGTCATTTTTTCTGGATCTTTAAGGGCTGGATAGAAAAGCAGCTTTGCTTTTTTTTTTAGGTGAACACATTTTTCTGGACATGTCAGTACATTGTTTTTATTCTCAAAAATATAATCTTCTCTAAAGAAATTGAAGTCTGCATGAGAGGCACATTGTGTATGCATGTGTAGAAGACTGAGTGTGTGTGTGTGTGTGTGTGTGTGTGTGTGTGTGTGTGTGTGTGTGCGCGCCTGTTTCTGACACATCATGCCATCATGGCGTACACTTTGGGACCAAGTGGAGCTGACAGCTGTGCAAGAAACCAGAGTGATGTGAAACATGAAAACACAGTTGTGGTGGTGAATGCGTGTGTGGGTGAGAGTTTGTGAAACAAATTGACCATATGAAGTTTAGTCTATTGTGGGAAGTGTGCGGAAGCAAAATTATAGTCCGCAGATACGTTGCACTGTGGGTTTATTTACAGTAACGTTTGTATTTGAAGAGGTTAACAGCTTGTCTATTCACAGCCGGTAACTTCCTTTTCTTTTAAGTCCATCTGAAATAAATATTTCACCCCAAATTAATCTTTAACCACAATATATCAATGACACCTTAAACCTTATTACATATTCAGTTAAACAGACATTTTCCCACAGCTCTTGAAGTAGAAGGAACAGCTCCTTATGTCTCCTTGCTGAAGTGCATTGAAGAAAATTACGTTTATTATGTTTTATTATTATCTTCCCCAGGAGTGACTTTTGGCGCTGCTCAAAAACTGACATTCATAGAAAAGCCTGGTCTCATTCTGAACCAGAGCATCTCGGATATGTTACGATCCAATGAAGTTAGGCATGAAACGAGATGAACGAATCCCTGTTATCTTCACTGCAATATTGATTGTAAGGGAGCACAAAAGGGCCAATTGATAAAAATTCAACTCTGTTTGGAAGGAGAGAGGGAGACACACCAGGCAGATAAATGCACTCTACTGAGTGCACTTTGTTAGTTATTTATGGAATTATTTTCCATCCTCTAATCGTGGGCAATAATTGATTTCACCGCAAAAATTTGTTATTGTAGTTTGTGGTGTGTCCAGGCCGTTACAGCTTATTATAAAACCCATTACTATAACTGATCTATAATAAGATCATTCCAGATCCTGCCTCAGTTGTCCCATCTAATGAGGCACAGCCTGTTTTGCAAGTCACAAGTCAAGACCTAAAATATGTGTTTGGAGTCCTAAACAAGTCATTATGCGCCCATCACCCAATTGAATGAAGTTCTAAAACTTTTAAACAGTTAATTTTGTAAAATACACTGCGTCTAAAATGGACAGTGTGGTAAAAGAAAGAATTGAGCGTGGCTTTCTGGCTTGCTAAAGAGCATTATGCACATGAGCCGATCTTCAGGTATTGCGTTTATCATCCCATTCAAGAAGAAAAAGGCACATGATAGTATGACGATAGAGGTGGGCGTACCGTACATCTTGCCCTCATCAGAGAGGATGATCTTCCTGCGGCCACAGGGTGGGTAGATGGCCAGGGCCTCCTGGAAGCTCTGCTCGATGTCGGGGCTCCACACGCCCTCCGCATCGTTCTCCAGGGGTTTGTCGAGTGCGTCCCCCAGCTCCTCACTCCCACCCCTGGGGGAGGGAGCCGGCACCCACTCCGCAGACGTGGTGGGACCACGGAAAGGGGACCACGGAGCAGGGGGTGGAGGGTCTGGGTTGGGGGAGATGATGGGAGAAAGGGAGAGACTGCAGGGAGCGTGCCTGGCTGTATGAAATCCACAGATGTGATGATGGTCTGGATGTGGCAGGACAGTCCTGGGAAAGAAAGAACAGGATGATGAAATCGCCATGGTGCTGCGTGAAAATAGTTTTCCAGCCGTTCAGACGGCGCACTGTGCTTCAGTTTCTTCAGTGGTGATTGACAGGGTAATTTTTGCAGACCATGTAATCCTTCACATTAAATCAAACGTGAAAGCCACCAAAATCTGACTAAGAAGGTTTTCACACAAAGTACTCGAGTCTCTGAGAGCAGGTGAACACCTAGAAGCTACATTGAGGCCGTCATATGAAACAAGTACATGATCACATCAGCCCCACAGCTGCTAATCCTGATTTAGAAAAGGCATCTTGGATCATTAGGTTAGAGAAAACAAATAAAGTGGCACCTAGTGTTGAGACAACAGCGGGAGGAAGGGGGGGGGGGGGGGGGGGGGTGCAGGAGGGGGTTAGAGTCAACAAATGAGGACACATAAAGGAGGGATCACTGTCCTCAGACACACACGCCACAGAGGATCATACCAGGATATTAAGGCCAGGAGGCTTTTTTAGGATGCCCATTTCAGCATCACGACCACAGTTGACTGCATTATTAAACTTCGAGATCCGCAGCTGAGATTCTAATCAATGTGTTTGTGCATTGTTTTGGGTGTGGGATTCTAACAATAACCAGCTGGCCCTTAATTAATGGCAGGATTGACAGGAGAGTGACAGCATGGGGATGTTTGACCACCGACAGATTCATGTCCTGTTTTATCTACACACACAATTTGTTTAGCATGCGCACATAGTGCTTATACATTTGGGCAGAGAGTAGGAGACAAGACGTGGGCTCCACCTCTTCCTCTCGCCGGACATGCTGGAGAAGAAAAATAAATGGAAATGGGCACGAATGGTAGGACACGGGGAAGAAAGAACTCCATGTCATGAGTCAATACAAACATAGCTTTGTGTTTGTCATTTTCCTGCCACTGTGGAGCGGAGAGACCTTCATGTCCATTTAGGGCAATAAAAAGAAAAGTCCCTTACGTCAGATGTAATCCCAAATATGAGTGCGTGTGTGTGGAGGCAGTACAGGGGTCTACAATTGTAGGGCTGCGGTTGAGAAGGTCGTAGTGATCTGGTGAGTGAGTCAGTGAGTTATACGGAGTGAGTAAGACTCTCCAGCCAGTCCCCCCCCCCCCCCTCGCTCTTCCTCTGAGCCCCCTGATGTTACACAAGGCTTCCTGCAAAGCGTCCGGCCAGTCTGCCATTCTCCCCATCCCTTTCTCTCTCTCTCACACACACACACACACACACACACACGCACACATAAACAAATGAAGACGTAGAAGCACACAGTGATAAAATACACTTGTGCCCACACAAACAAACACAATACATTCGTGATAGGTAGGATTGTTTTTGAGAACAGTAATATTTATGGATTGAAGCTGCCGCTATGGTTATCTTTCCTGCCGACACATAATTCAATTCAAAGTGTTTTCCTCCAGTAATGTAATAAGGGTAATATTCAGGGTTTTTAACTGAAAAATGTGTTGAAATTACTGCTCATACATGTTCATATAATAATAATAATTTTATAGATCGAATGACTAATCAATTAATCAGAAAAAGTATTCACAAATTCATCGATAATGAAAATAATCTTTAGTGGCAGCCAAAGAAATGTTCTCCTTTAACTGGTGCACAATATGAAAAGTCTCACCTTTGAACTCAGTATGACCCAAAAAGGAAAACCTGAACCGGCACCACACTGAAGTGAGTGTGAGATTGTTCATGATCAACTAGTTAGCGGGTCATCTCTTGTGAGGCTGTGAAGGTTTTAGTAACTGATTGCTTTTACAGCGTATGTTTAAAGAAAGTGTGTTCAGCACAGCTACACACAGATAAAGACTTTTATCCAAATCAAAGAGCCCGACACCAACTGTAGCTTTAATGTATATATTCACTAGTTTTGTTGCAGAAATCTGCCATCAAGAATCAACAATCACTTAACATTAATAACAGCAAATTAGAGAACCACAGTCAAACAAAAACTACATAAAACAGTTATCCTCATGGTGGTAATTTGCAGTTGTGTCTTTTATCCCACTGCAATTCAGCTTTACGGCCGGCATTCGTACTTTTAACAAAAGCGACTAAACTCTAAACTAATCCAAATACAACTTTTCTGAATTAAATCAGGCACATAAAAACAAAAAATAGTTAATCTTTCTGTTGCACAATACAATAAGCCCTAATCTTGATCACGAGCTGCCCGACTGCTTGACAGCGAGCCAAATGCTTCATTAAAAATCACAACACAATAAAACGTTATAAAATAAACCACAACACATGACTGAAATTTAACATTTCCATTGTTTTTGTAACAGATTATTAAATAATTGCAAGTCCAGCTCGGGACCACTGTCGCTCACTGTGAGATTTGCGGAGGCCATAAAACCATTAGTGTGCTGCTCCGTGCCTCCGTCAAAGTGTCCAGGATGTTAATTAACCTAAGCCATGCCTTAAAACAACCCCCCTTCCACCATCGACCCTCCACTCCCTCCACCCCCCCCTCCCCATCCCTCCCCTCATCCAGCAATAGCGAGGCCCCTCTTCCCTGGATCCGCTCAACGGGATAATCCCCCAGCTGGTGCTGTGGTCAGGCAGGGGGCCACGTAACCCCTCAAACGCCCCCCCCACCCCTTAACACAACTACACGCACACACACACACACACACACACACACACACACACACACACACACTGACCAACTGGGACAAACACACTCATGGCATCAAATTATGAGGAAAAAAAACAAACACTTTAACAAAGAGAGGCCCACATGTATGTATCACGCATCACACGGAAATCATCAAAGCAGGTTCATATGCAACACTGAAAGACATCACACACACACACACACACACACACACAAAGCCTTCACGTGAATACACACACACACACACCAAAACAGAGTAAAACGCCACATGAAGCTGCAGGTATAGCTGAGCCCCTGTCCACCTTTGCCCTGGACCAGTGCCAGACAAGTGGGAGGGTAGCTAGGCTACACGAGGGCACTGAGTGCGTTTTATACGTTTTGGTATTATTAGCATGGCTCTATGTCGACCGGCCATTTATTTGGTCGATCCCTTTGGTCTGGACGAAAATATCTCAACAACTATAGGATGGATTTCCTTCAAACTTGTTTGAGGTTTGGAGTGAAACGCCCATCGACTATTGGAAGGATTTCCATGAAATCTGGTTCACACACTCATGTCCCCCTCAGGATGAAAATTGCAATAACTATTGTGGTCCCCTGACACCTTCGTCTAGCACCTTCATCAGGCCAATATGTCCCTCTGTCCAATACTTTGGGTTTTGACCAAATACCTGCCAAGCTAATAACATTCCCATCACCCTCAGCAGTACTTTCAGTTTAGTGCCTATTAGCAAATGTAAGCATGCTATAACGCTAGACTAACTTCTGCTAGAAGAGTCTGCTGGCATTGTTACTAGGAGAATGTTAGCATCACATCGCTTGCATTTAGCTCAAAGCACTAAATTGCCTTAATATACCCTCACAGAGCTGCTAGCTATTAACTCTTTGTCTTGCTGCTATTTAATCATTATCAGCAATCACTAGGAAGAAGTGCAAAGGCCTGAGTGTATGATAGTGCAAGTCAATATTCAAGAAAAATAGAAAAACATTGAAGCGTGACCAAAACCTACATTATTTGTGTAGGTTTGTGTTTGTCTGCAGAGCTCAAAAACTCCACAATACTGCAATAACATGCTTGAGTGTGTGTGTGTCTGTGTATGTGTGTGCGTGTGTACACTAAACTGGTCACAATCTCCACTAATCAGGCCGGGAATGTAAAAGCAGGAAACTCAGTCTGAGGATCAAGCTATGCGATGGAAAGTCGCAGTGAGGGCCGGTGGAGAAAAACTGGTTTGTTTTGTTGAGTTTATGCTGAGAGCACATGTTCTCTGGCACCAAGTCCCACTGGGCTGCACCAGTGGGAGTCTCCAAGCTGTGCACATTACACACACACACACACACACACACACACACACACACACACACACACACACACACACACACACACACAGTGGAGTTGTCACAGATTCATGTTCATTTGAACGTAAAGAGAGCAAACTCCTCTTTAAAACAAACATTCACACACTGATATGAAAAAAGCCCACAAACACTACAGTGTGTCATACCAACTAATCTGCCATGTTGTTTATTGATTAATCAATCAATTGCTTCATCAAATGTTACAAATTGGAAATAATGCCCATCAAACTTTCCTGAGCCTAAAAGGTAACGTGTGCAGATTGCTAGTTTTTGTCCAACCAACAGTCCAGAAGACATTCAATCCATAATCACACAAGAAAAATAAACTCATTTTTAAACTCATTTTTCACCATTTTCCAACTTTTTATAGACCAAACAAATAATCTATTAATTGAGAATATAATTCCCATATCTATCAATCAGTAATGAAAATAATGGTTAGTGCAGGCCTAGTCCAGCTGGTGAACGTAGTGGAGCATTTAGCAGCTAAAGAGGCAGATATTTCTTCAAATGAATAACGTTACTCCGTATACCTGCTGGATGCGTAAATAATAGTTTGACATATTATCACCTTGTGTGGCAATTTTGTGTTTAAAGCTTGTTTTTGCTGCCCCCAGATGGTCAAAAAATTAAATAAAAATCAGTTATAGCTGTTTTAAACGGAGAGATGGGGATCAAAAAGGCGACCTCTTAAAATAATTCAAGCTGCACTTTGTACATTTCCCACATCCCACAGCTCCAACTCGTTATCTCAGGGACCAGGCAAGTCTCGACCCTCATTCCTCTCTAGATGTCATTGACAGAAGAGTTGGAGCCAAAGAGAACAGAGGGTCTGTCAGATCAGCCGCAGATAGTCCAACAGAAAGATCCATCAGGCTGGCTGGAATCAATGGACAACATAGTCACACACACACACACATCGCACAGAGCTGTGGGTGCAGAGTGCGGTTGGTAGAAAAGGAGGGGTGTGTGTGTGTGTGTGCAGAAAGTCTTTGTTCTGCAAGGCTCATATCTGAGGCATTATTCGTTTCCCTCGTGCGAGCGGAGGAGGAATGATCGCTATGTGGGATGAGCACGGCAGATAAAGAACTCCTCCGCTGAGGCGAGGACCTGTCTCAGGGCAACTCCACACACACACACACACACACACACACACACACACACACAAACAAGGTTGAAACAAAAAAAAAAATCCCTGCTTGCTCACACACCTTTTCATATATATATATTTTTTTTTACCTCCCTTCTTACTTGTTCCACTCATTCACCCACACAAACATACACATCCATCTCTAGGTCCAGTCACATCCACCCACACACACACACACACACACACACACACACACACACACACACACACACACACACACACACACACACACACACACACACAAATGCTATTGCAGTGCAACAATACACCTTTAGAGTTCACAATACAACTCATAGTCTGAGACAATAGTGAACCCGAAGCCTTGAAAACAAAAGGACCAAAGCCTAGTAAGAACCCAAACTCCTCTGGCTGTCAGACACTTCAGAGGAGGCTTTGACAAGTGAGTTCTTTAACCCCCCCACCCCCCCCCACCCCTCATCACACTGTCACTATGCTCCGATCCACCTGTTGCCCCTCTGGGACTCCATAACGCACACACACACAACCCGGCAAGCCCCCGTGTTATTCATCTCAAACCCTGACCGTAAATATTCACTCACGCTGCCTTTTCAGCTATGCAGCCGTATGGAGTACAATACCGAGTCTGTCAGTCACACACAGATACACCGTATTTACACAATAAGCAAGATGGCATACTTTTGTTTGGAGAAGCACATTTGGTAAAGTTGTGCATCATGTTGAGTCCTTCACAAGAGCTAAAAAGCATGTTGTAAACGGAAAATTAAAAAGAATAACAAAGTCTGCAACAATTCTGATTATTGATCATTTAAAGCAAAAGATACGCAAAACTCACTGGTTTCAGCTTCTCAAATGTGAATATTTGCTGGTTTTCTTTGTCTTCTAGTAAATTAAACATATTTGGATTTTGGACTGCAAACTATGCCGTTCAATGCTCTTTGAATAAGTCACCTTTTTTTTTTTTTTTTACATTTTATAGACCAAACGGACCAAACACAGTATTTAAGAAAATGATCAGCAAATGAAGCAACAGTGAAAATAATCTCCAGCAGCCCCTCTATAAATTACTTTGGGTTTCTTTGTTTGGGTTATTTCACAAAACAGGATTATCAGGTTAACCACATCACTCTGGAAGTTATGAAATACAGTAGCTCCTGAAATGTTGCTCATTCTAAAGTTTACTTGAGTATTTCCATGTGTTGCTTCCTCTACCTGCTGCGTCTGTATACTTTGACTCCACTATATTAAAGAGGAAAGTGTTCTTACTGTGCTTTATTTATGTCAGTGAGTCTTTAGTTGCCTCCACCTTGGCCAACATCACAATGTTGTTTGATATCATTACATCAATAATAATTCAATTGTAGCCTGTTACAATATAAATAAATATAAAATAACTTTGACAGAGTCCATTTGCCTGCACAGTGAGTACTTGTATACTTTTAAGTAAATTTAGCTAATACTATTCTACTTTAAATACTGAATATGACTTGTAATGAAGTATTTATACATGGTGTTACTTTTACATAACAAAGTAAAGGATCTGAATACATCTTCCACTGCTGTATTCTTTACTTTTATACTTGACGGCATGTTTGAAAGCACAACACTGACTTGTAACCGTATTCTTTTTTCTTACATTGCGTTATATTTGACTTTTTCTTGGGCTAAATACATGATCTGAATACTTCCTTCTGTACAAAGCGTCATGAAATACAGGTGTTTTAATTATCTAACAAGGCAAATGAAGCTTGAGAAACGTAAAGCAACAATAACGGTTACACTACTGTCAGCCATTCCACTTGTTGACAAAAGAGTGGGAAAAATAAACCCGGTGAATTAAACGAGCTAGTTAATAAATGCACAGTTTGAATGATCGCAGTTTGCCGGAGTAAAACTTTACCCAGGCCGACGCTAATGTTTGACTGCTCCGCTATGACGTTATTCCTTCAAAAAAAACAAGAAAAAGTTCCGGCTGCAAGCACAGGAAGTCAAACCACACTGACACACACACACACACACACACACACACACACACACACACACACACACACACACACTCCAGTGCTGGAATTACAGGGAAAAAAAATGCAGGAATCTGAGCGAAGAAATGCGAGATATTTGAGGAATGTTATCTCCGACAGTGAGTGAGAAGCATTCAGAGAGAAAGCGGAGTGAAGAACTGACTCCACATGCACAATATTCAACAAACTTTAAAGTTTACACTCCGACAGAAGACGCAGTTTAAATCACGAGAGCAACACTTTTAAATAGTATAAAACACTTGTAGGAGCTTACCTGGTGGGACTAGCCGTCTGGCGGGCGGGCAGGCTGGTAGAGCAATATTAATATTATTTTTTTTAAATGGAGAGTAATTCAGTAAGGTTTTTCTTTTATTTTGTTTTGTTTTATTTTCTGCTGCCTCGTCTCCTTCCTGGAGCAGTTTGTTTGAAGCGGAGAGGAGGGCAGGAATTTCAGGAATTAGCCGTGGTATGACATGAAGCCTGGAAAAAGCCAGAGAAAAAGACCACGGGGGAGAAGGAGGGGAGGGGAGGTGAGGGAGGCAGGTCTGACCGGTCAACGCGTAATGACGAAGGGGTGGAGAGGAGGAGGAGGAGGAGGAGGAGGAGGAGGGCTGCAAGAAAGAAAGGAAAGGGTGGTGATAGGGTGGAGTGGAAAGCAAATATGAAGAATAACTGTAAAATACTGTAAAAGCCACTGCCTTTAGGATGAGGGACAAACAAAAACATGACAACATGGTAATAAGAAAACAATCAAACTTCTTTACAATGACTTATGCTGGGAGTGAGTTACACAACAGACTGTGTATATGACACAGGTGTTATACTTTTGTCCAGATGAGAACTAAATAAGGAGCTAAAAAGGTGCAAGATGTTAAACTTTTTTTGTAGTTATACCACATAACCCATAACATTGGTATTTAGTATTTTACTGCGCTACATGTTTCTCTTTCTTTCTTTGGGCTTCATGTAATAATACATGTTTATGTATCCCCTACACCTCCTGATGTTAAATGTGGTAGAATGTAGCTTAAGTACATTTCCGTTGCTTCTTATCAGGTGTTTAAGGAGAAAGTGAAATGCATTTAATTTGATATTTTCAACATTTTTAAAAACATTTTGGGGTGGATGCCACCTGCAACGTTGTTTCCAGTCCCAGTTTTCACATTCATTTTACTTGCATTGTCACATAAACAGACAAAAGCAGAACTATTGTTGGACTCAGGCATGTTGTGCAAGTCATTGAGGGCAAGGAGCCCAAACTGTCTTGAGATGTGGTTCTAAACTTTGGACTCAGCTGTAGGATGTACATGATGGGTAACAGAGTCCTCCAGTGGAGGTTGTGGGTACGACATAGTGCTGTGGTTTAACCTGGAATTTGACTACAGCTATGACTTGACCAAATGAATCATCTGCGTTTCAAATAGTACGCAGCTATGTGCTGGTATACCACATTTTACACTCACCATTGTTGGTGGATTAGCAGTTGTGCTCAGCTGGAGATGCTGATCTGTTCAACGTAGATTTACGGCTGTGCCACACTCTCTGCATCTCTTACGGACAGATTTAACTTCACTCCAGAGGATGGCTAGTGACCCGTACGTGTTATAAATGTCTTTGTGTCCATCGCCTGACTAGTGTTTATCAATCATCTCTTCACTGAGTTGCCTGAAGTGTTCCTGTGTCCTCATGGTGTAACAACACTGACTCATCAAAAGCAGGGCCTTGCAGATGTAGGTGTGTTTGTACTGCAGTCAACAACAAAACCACTTCATTGCACACAGGTGATCTCCATTTAACTGATTAACTCCCCTCTAAAACCAATAGACCTTTTTTTTTTCCCAAAGCATACATATCTTTTAATTTTAGGAAAAGCACAGATGTAACTAAGAACGATGATGGCTCCTCTCTATTCAAGTGTGAGACACAACTGCGCCATACCAGGACCCTGAACTCAAAGCAGCTAAATGGAATTCAGCCATCATTCTTTTTATTAATTACACCGATGTTTTTCCTTCTATGACAAGTCAAAATGTCTTCCATGAGAAGGGCGTATTGGCTGCGTCAGTGATGATTTAGGTGTGTCTTATTAGGGGGGAATACATTTGTTTATCCTCATACATTATCTTTATTTTCTCTGTAAGGACATGTGAAGAGGGGCAAAGGATGCAGGGACAGCGCCACCTGGAGGATGGAAGGGACTCCTTCCGTAAGAAACATAAAGCCAACTTACTACAGCTATGGGGAGCAATTACTCAATTGAACTTCCTTGAGTAAACTTGTCTTTTGCTTGCAGACTCAATGTTTTTAGGGAAAGACCCCATTGAGATGCAGTTGAGTTGTATTATAGGAAGTGTAGGATCCAAGAACTCAACAGCAACAGCAACAGTTATATGGTCTCCCTTTAAATCTGTGTTACAAGTTGACAAAACATAGAATAAAAAAATGTATGAAAAGAGTCATTTGTCTAATTCACAAATTCAAATCACTTTATTTCTGCATTCTCAATCAAAGATACAAGTCGGCCTAAGATACAGATCTTCCTTCAACATCGAGTCCGTCCAAACCCATTACTCAAACCCAAGTGAGAGATGTATTCACATTGATTTTTTTAAATTTGGCGCTCATTCCTTTTCCTTAAAACAGTGGTCCATTTACCCAACAAGCCAAAGTGATCTACAAACGGTCTGGACTAGACTCTGTTAAATAAAGCCTATTACAAAGTACAGGAGATTTATTTGCACTCATTTGAAGGGGAAAAAAAAACAAAAAACTTAAGAGATTAAGTTTATCTAAAAAGAATATAAATTAACTTAAAAGCCTCCTGTTGATGAAGAAGTTGTACAGTTGTATTTATAAAAGCTTCTATAGAAAATACTTGGAATGTATAGGAAGGTATTGTACAAAACGGGACCTTCAGTGTCGCTCCCTCTTACAGGTTTATAGGTGAGGTCAGTGACCGAAAAAGGGAGAACACTGTTCCTAAAGACATTTACACTGTGCTGTGCTATACAGTAATACACTGCAGGGATTGGCTGTAACCTGTAAGGCAGAAATCTAACGAGACACTGATAGACTTTGCTTTATCGTGTTGGAGGGGAGTTTTGGTCCAAGCTGAGTAAACCCTTCACAACACTACGGAATGACACTGGGAGCTAAACCCTAACTTTCCCCAGATTCCCTCATGTTCACAAACTACAAGTCCAGATCACTTCAAGGGTCTTCCTTTGTTCTGACCTAAAGACACGTCTCCATCGCTACGTTCTCCTCGTCCGGGGGGGGGAGCGCGTCCTCTTCTTCGTTTTTTACGACACGCCTCTCCATGCGTTTTCCTACTTTCTCACTTGACGTCCTGACTCCAAACATCATTTCTTGGAAAGGAATTTCATCTTGTTTCCTGAAGAAAAGCAACAGATGTGAATCAAATTAAAAAATGATATATACAAAGTGTGAGTTCAGGCGGAGCACTCACCGATTCATTAATTTATTGATCAACAGTAATTCTCACCTAGACCCTTGAGAAACTTGTTGACTCCTCGTTGCTCGCTCCCCGGCAGCGAGTCCAGATACTCTTGTGCTCTCACCTCAAATAAACCTGGAAAATAATATACAAAGTCAAATATTTCAAGACAAACACCTTAAACTCAAGGTCCACTTACTCCCTTGTTCTGGAGCTTTTGACTGTACCACACAGGCCTCATCATGAAATTAAAGATGAGCAACACAGAAGTTATCTTTACATTCAGTTTGTTTACAAGAAAACTTCCATTTTCTTCTGAACACTTTTAGAACTCGTCGAAACAAAAGTACACTGTATTGTGAAGAAATACAATTCCATGAATAGTCAGCAAAATTCTCCTTCTGATGAAGATCATGTGATTGAAGTTGAAAGCCAAAACAAGTGAATAAGTGGAGAATGAGTGGAGGTTGTCTTTTTGACTATATCTATAGTTCACATATGCAGCTACAGCAGGTATTGGTGTTCAACCAGTATTTATACGTCAACTGTTCTAAACTGTATTGTAACACTACTGCAGTTCATCAGATCTCGGTACCTTTGAGGCCCTGCCTGCGCAGCTCCCTCTCCTGGATGAAGCAGGTGAACATCTGAGTCTCCATGAACACCTCCAGGAACCTCTTCAAGCTCTTGGACGTGACCGCTTTGCGAAAAGGGTCGCGCTGAAAGGACGAGGAGGGGGGAGAAGAGGGGCTGGGCAAGGTGGGGGAGGAGATAGACTCATCCTCTCGCTCTGCTCCAGCCATGAAGAGGGAGTAGTGACCCACCATCTCCACGAAGAAACGCACAAAGGCCTCTGAAACCACCGTGCTGAGGGAGCTGGAGTCTGGGTGGAGGTACAGGAGTGAATAGAAATGAATGAGAAAAGATGAAATCACAGCATCTTTACTGCCCTATTAAAAGAGAATGACTTATACATCCAGTATCTGGGAAAAGATTGATCAATACCAATGATGCAACCATTATCTCTCCGAGGTGTTTTTAATCATACTTCTAACTCCCTACCTACTGGAGCTTCACAGATACTCCCCTTATCATACTCCTAACTTTTTTACATTATGGCAGACATTTTATTGAGACCAAAAGCCAAATTACATTGTTTTGCATTGTCATATATTACCGCCTCACTGTATCCTGTTGGATATGGTTTTGAAAGTGTCACAAAAATATGAAACATTTCATACCTATTGTATTTATTTTTATGTAAAATCAAATCGTGTGGAACTCTGTATGTATAAGCAGCCTCATGTTGCATCCTGATCCCAAGTTGGAGAAACAATCCAACGGTGTATGAGTCATGAAAAACTCCTAACTGCTGCGATGGAGCAGTGCTGCACTGAACTCTGTGGATTGAAACGTTGAGGTCTGTTGTCCTTGCGGCCACACCAAGCAGTAATTATATTATGTTGCACTATAGAGTGTTGCTATATTACTTTTGGGATGTGACATTTTCAACCACAAAATAGCAGGATAAAAATAAAATAAAATTCCCAGTGAAAAACCTGGAAGACTTGAATGTAGCTATCCTATTATACACTTAAGTCCTGGAAAATGATTCAAATAATTGCCATCCAGAAAGAATGCTTTAATGTATCACACAACTATTACCAAACTGCTTTATGAGTCATAGGACATTAGGGATCTGCTCAGGGATGAGTTATTATCTTAAATTATATTAAAAGCTGGAGGTTAAGTTTGGCAATACTCTAAACAGCCTATAACTTTAAGAGCACTTAAACTGCACTGTAGAACTCTTGATCATTTTACAGCACTGTCTTTTGTATAGTTGGTACTTCTAATAAAAGGTACGTTTACTGTATATATACGGTACATCTTAACAGAGAAAATACTGTAATTAGTACGCTGAGTCACCATTGGGCAGATCTCCTTTCTCACAGGCCAGCTCCTTCCTCTTGTCCAGCACATGCTCGAGAGCTGCCTGCAGCTTGTGGGGAAGAATGGAGTCCTCATCATCCAGCTGTGGCGGAAAAGACACAGATGTAAATACAGTACACATCTGCACATACTGCAGTGAATTAACATGTATTCACATAACATCTGGTGGAGCCACCACATGTGGAAAAGGACTCCAGGTAGCGAGAGACAGATTTTTACTGTTTCACTTGTGCTTTTATGGTTTTTCTACCTGTCTTAGGAAGCGACTGTTGCCGAGGTCGACCACCAGGACCTGAGGGAAGAGCGGAGGGAGAGTGATGTCATTTCCTGGAGCTATTGTTCAGCGGAAGAAAAGGCCCAGAGTCAAGGGCACCACAGTCAGTGCATCACAAACAAAAAAAAAAGTAACTCATCACACCTCTTCTATGGGCAGCTCTTTGAGTCGAGGCAGAGAGCTGGAGAGGAGGCCGACTATAAAGGGGGTGGGGGTGCAGACAATATCCAACATGGAGGGCGGGAGCACGGGGATGTACGTATGCTGCCAGGTGAAGGGGTAGAGCAGAGCCACTACTGCATGACAACACTGAGACAACGTGCTGCAGGAAGAGAGAAAGGAAAAGGTTCATTCTCAAAAAACAATGACAAGTAGTTGTTTCACAGAAAACATAAGATAAGCCTTCAAACAAATGCATATTACATTTTAAACTGAATATCCACCTTCAGCAGACACTATAATAATGGATTTTAATGTTTTATTATTAGATTATTAAAACAGAGGCGTTACCGCTGCCTTAGTTAGTTACATTTACCATGTTGACTTTCTTCAACAACCCACAAAACACAAAGGCGAACTTCTTGACATGTACAGAAGGTCAAGAGAATGACAGTGAAACAAAAGAGGTCTTGCTCTTTGATTCCGAGGTACTAGACAATACAAAATAATTTGATATCTCAATGTTATTCACAGAAATAGTAAAATAGATCACAAAAATCTTCCAAAAAGCAAAGCATGTCTCTAAAAAACGGTTCTTACTGCATGTCTGGGGGGAGTTTTCAAACTACAAGTCTATTCTCTACCACAAGATGGTGCTAACCAACTCTTTAAGAAAATGAGCCCCTCCTGTCCTTCATTTCTTAATTTGGAACATAATGCTAAAAGTTCACTCGTGTTGCTCCAACAAACCCTGAGAGGAATGTTAAAAAAGCATCTCATAGGGGACAGTGATGCAACACGTATAAAAACTATACAGCGGCAGCAAACACACTCGCTCCACGCTGTTCCCTTAATCTCTCCCAGGTGTGCATCTGCTCACAGTTAATTCATAAAAGAAATTGATTGACGAGGCCAACTTTCCACTCCACAGTAGAGAATGTGCAACGACTCGTGATCTGCTTATGCGCTCTGGTGAGAAATGCTTCTTGTAATTTTGAGCAACAGCACATGGGCGAGAAGGGGAAGATGCACAAAAGATTCTGAACCTAAATCTGAACGACTGCTTCTGCTTAGTCCACGTGTTGAAACCAGCTGCACCACAACAGTTAAAGGTTTGAAGTGGACTGCGTCGGTGTGGTGACGTCACTGTGCACACGTGTTAGCTCTGGAGTCATGCTCCAAAGCCTAACTCCTTCTATCTGGCACCCATGACAGTTTTCCAGAGAAGAAGTGATTGTTCCCCAGGCGACTGTATAACACAACAGCATTCCTTCCTCTCACACTCCGTCAGGATCTTCTTTTCCTCAGACTGTTTGTGGGCTACTCTGTCACATCCCTCAAACTCTTCACTCTGTCTTCCCAGCATCAAAACACTTCCTTTCATAATCTGATCACAACAGATTAATTAAAAGGATGCATTAAAATACCGCCATGACTCCATGACTCCGTCCACCCCAGGACTGTTGCAAGGGCTGGACACGTGATCTTAGGGTCGGAGAGCGGACACAGTGCTCTGTAGCAACATGCTGCCGGAGCCAACCTGAGTTTGTCGGCGGTGAAGATGACTCTGCGCTCCAGAAGAAGAGAGGCAAACACTCGGAGAAGGAGGCGGAGACTCAAGGAGGAAAAGAGACATTCAAAGTCCACATGTTCCAGACGAGAGTCCGATGGCCTACACAGCTCTATCACCTGCAGGACGGAGAGAAACACACATACGCATTAAGATTATAATGTGATTCTATAATCTTTAAAAGCATCTGGGTTTTGCCTCCACGAATGGGGTGAAAAGCTCTTGGTTCAAATGCTGTTTTCCACAGCGACAGCGCCATCATCTCACCTCTGTCCCGGAGCCAGGTAGGAAGTTTTTGACAGTGATGGTCCTTCCTGGTGCAGGGAAGGGAGCTTCCATTATGCCTCTCATGAAAGGCTGCACCAGAGCAGGGGAGATAGCCCGCCTCTTCTCCACCTCATCCAGGATCTGCAAAACACAGAGAAAGGGGCTCTGTAATTTAAATACTGGCAAGCACAAATATTACTGTAGACATTTCTATTTTACAGTATATGATGATATCTGGATATGATTTAACTTTTATCAACTATCCTTTATTTTTCTATGTTATTTGTAGCATGGTAGCTATCCCTGTTATATCTCTGGGTGTATTAGGCTATTGGAAGCAGCGTTGCAGTTAAAAGAGCAGGACTGTTTTATGGCTGTAATTGCATTTTTTTAATTATTATTATAGCATGCATATGGTGAAATGCCTTAACCTGTCAGGTATTACTAGATTAGCAAAAAACAGACATTTCAATTATTTTTTTTTCATAAAGTTTCTCAAATGATTCTGTAAAAACCGTACTATACCATAAAATCAATATAAAATCACATATACTAAAGATTTGATCTGCATTGTACACCCCTGTAAAATGTTTATTTATTGGATTCTGGATTTCCCTTCTTCTGGTTAAAGTTCCACTTTAAGGGTCAGGGAACTCAGTGGGACTGAACATCCTTTGGGATACTTAACACCACTGGATATCATCATCACAAGCTTATTCATTCTCGTCATGATGCAGTGGAGACAGTCAAAAGTCAGTAAATGGCGAACAGCCTGAATCCATCATGTGTACCCCTCTACACACATACTGTACACATCTGATTAGCATTAAGCTGTTATGTAGCTGATCTGATACAGATGACACATATTCAGGAGTACTTCCAATGCACAGACAGCTTTAAATCTATTTGCCATTGCCTATAACAGCAGATATACAGTAGTTACCCTTCTTTGTATCCGAACAAACTCCATTCTGGCAATGAAGACATGTACACTACGCAGATGTATGTACACAGGCCGACATGAATCTAAAGCCCAACACAGGGAACCTTTTGCACTGCGATAACCACATCAGCTGCAGTTCACACATGTGTGTGTACTGCAGCCAGGACTGCAAGGCTCAGTGGGAAAGTAGAGCAGCCAGAGGGTGGGTGGGGCTCTGTGGGCACCGAGGGTGGTACTGCTCTGTAATCTTTTAGCGGCATTGGGGTTGTATGTATGCGTTTGTGTAACACATGCAATTCCGCGCGAACTCCTGCTTGGTTCACTATATGCACCTTGGAGAAGAGGTCGAAGCAGCCCAGGCGGCTGACGATGCAGTAGACCTCAGGGAGCCTTCGGCCTTTACCACTGGGCTGTGAACAGGCAGCAAGAAAAAGACAGCTTCAAAACAGAGGAGTGTCACAAGACCGCTCACCCACGTACAACCACAGGATTACGCGACTGGAGCAAAGCCAAGCCTTTGTTTCGCCGAGACTTTGAAGACACATTTACTTTGAAACGTCGGAATCATTTTATCAAGCAAATTCAAGAAGTATGCCGAAAATATGAATTGACAATTTGCAGGATAATACAACAAAAATAAAAAGGGTAAATTATTGATTATCTACATCAAAATCATATCAAAAGAAGCTATTGACGAGCATACCAGTAATCGCCGACAGTAACCAAACCGCCTGCTTCCATCCTCACCGGTCAGGACAAATGAGAACGTCTCACTGGAGATGAAAAAGAGAGAAAAAAATGAAGATATTTCAGACATTTTGGAAAATATTCAAAGTCAGTGTTGTGGAAACAGAACAAATTCAAGACTGGACTTTGCGTTTTGGCAAACAGGACAGACTCACTCTGCAAATATCCACACAAATCCTCCTAAGCTCTACCTGACAGGTGCTCATTGACTGGAGGCAACCTTCCCGACAGGCGAGAGTGTCAGCAAGTTCAAAGCAGGTGTGTGTTTGGTGCCCCCCCCCCCCCCCCCCCCCCATCCAACATTTGCCTCCAGGTAATAATTAGCCGTCATCGTCAGGACACACATCATCACTTCTCGGAACAATGCAGACGTTGAGAGGCTGAGCTAGGAGGTATTTGGTAATACAGCCAATTTGAAACACCATACAAAGAGAGGTGATTGTGTAAAAACAGACCAGGTGTAAGGTGCTAAATCCACCACTTCTCCCTGTAATCATTCGTCACTGACGGCGCTTTATCGTCATCTTTACGACCCAGGGGGGGCCATTTCTATTTTGGGCTTTCAGCTTCTTCTCTAACAAGTGGTTATTAACAACGATAACAGCTGAGCTATTAACACTCTGCCGGGAAATTCCTCTGTCCCTGTTTTGTTTCACTTTTTTATTTCTTAAGTGCCGTGGCGGCAGTCAGACTCGGACTGACCTGGGGAAGTTGTCGACGGGGGCCCAGTCTTTGGCGTCAGGGAAACAGAACTGAGGGATGACCTTCAGCTGGTCCTCAGCCTCCCGCATGAACTTAAAGCTTCTTTCAAGCTGGATGGAAAAAAAATAGAGAGCATTTTTATATTTCATGATGCCTGAAGGACAACGCCATTAAAGTCTCAGACCATCACAGATTAGGTTGCTATACAATAATACATCTGCACACAAAAAATATATAATGAACTACAAAAATAACCACTTACAGTGCAAACTTTTTCTCTATTGACATGACAAAAAAAAATTCTAAACTTGTGTTAACCTCTTCATAATGCTGATCATAAAACTGTAGTTTCACTATTGTAGGTAAGTAACGACTATAGCCAAAGGTAATTCAATGAGAGAATAAGATAATGGTACGTCTTGTTAACATCACACTATTGAGGAGTGTTACATACGAGGTAATCTACTGTAAACACTTTCTTTTTCTTGTATTTTTCCTGGTGAAAGTTGTTTGCATCTTTTCTTTAGTCAGTAGTAAACATCACTGCTCAGATATCACTGGGATATTCATTTTTGTTGTTGCATAAAACCTGCTGTTGCTGTTCTCATAAGTGCACAATGTTCTGTGCTCTTCTCAGAAAAGTCCATTCCAGCTACTCATAAACTAGCATATAGGTTTGAATTATGACCATTGGTCTGGTTGGAAAGTAGACATCTATTTAAATAATAATATTTACAATAATGTCTTCTTTTCGGCGGTAAAATTTCCAGTGTCTCATTTTGGTAAAAATGTGCTTCAGTCACATTTCTACCCCTGTTTACCTTGAGGGGGAATTGCTGTGTGACTTCTGGCAGGTACGGGACTCCAGCCTTGGTTTTGTGGAGCGCAACAACGATGAAATACTCAAAGAGTTTCCTCTCCTGCAACTCCATCAGATCCCTCTCCAAAGTGCGGTACCGCCCCGTCTGCCTCAGCATGGACTGGACCGACACCAGCCGCTGACTGTGGGCTGAGGACCAGAGAAACACACATTTCATGTAAATAGTGTCATGTATGCATATACATGACAGAGGTCAGTGTTAGGCCACCATGTAAGGCATTCTGCAGTTACATCTGTGTATATTTTCGATGTTAGATATACAGTGGAACAAAGAAAAGAAAGAAACTGATCTGAATCGGTCATTGTACAAATGCTATTGTGCTCATTTGTAACTAATGACATAGATACAGATCTATACACTGCTTGGCCTCCCCAAGTATAAAGCTACTGCAAATGCATGCATTCATTTTTTCGGTTCTCACCTTTTAATTTCTCCTCTGTGTCACTTTCCGACTCACTGTTCTCATCCGTCACTAAATTAAAGAGAAGAACGAGGGAAAAAGGAAAAACAGAGTGTGAGCAGAATGCAAATGACAATCACAGGGAACTCAAAGCACATGGAATTTGCTCTCATTGCTTTCATTCTTGCCGCGACGACGCAAAACCACCCAGTCCTCTGAAACACGGGTCAGTCTCAACTGACCACAGAATGTAACTTTGCCCATAAAACTAAGTGGATACACATGATTGCTACTGGAGACAGACCTGTAAAGTCGTTCTGGTCAAACTGAGAGCCAGAAGAAAGGTAGCCTGATGAAATGTGTCTGCAGTGGGTAGAGTGTGCTTGGGTGCATCACAGGATTTATTGATTTATTGTATTCATATTTATTTATTTTTAGCTGTTTACTTGTACACTAATACACTCTTGATGCTTGCATTCGTTAGTGTGTGGACATGTGTTAGTGTCGCAGTGACAGCATGTCTTTCATGTTCTTTGTCCTCTGCCTAACTTGTGTGACCCTCCGTGTCAAACCAGACAATTCATTCGAAGATTGTTACTTATTCGAGAAAGTGCCGTAGCACATGACAAAATTGTGAAAATGTTAGCGTAAATGTCTTAGATTTTAAAAACATTCCTGGATGCAAACCAGGATCTGCACCTGGATCCGTTCTCCCACCAGAAACTAATCACTCGTTTCTTGGCCCATAGCCTAACTTTCCACCAAATTTTATTGAACTCTGTTAACAAGCGTATGAGACATCCTGCTAACTAACAGACAAACACAAACACAAAAACAATGTAAACAGGGAGTTTGACTAAATCCACATTTGATGTAAAAGCAAAGAAAAGGTCAAAACAAGCAACTTCTGTGGCCTGCCTCACCTCTCCCTGAGCTGGACTCTGTGGACTGAGACACCCTCTTCATTCGCTTCTTCCCTCTTCGCGCCTCGAAGATGCCATTGATTTTCAGCACCATCTGCAGGAGGTAAAGGGAAAGAAATGTCCATCTCTAACTCCTTATACAAATAAACCAAATCTGCCAGGCTCCTCGCAAGATCATTTCAATACACCTTCTGGGAGGCCTTCCTCTGGGGCACACTTCACACAAGAAATATCCATCACAAAATGTTTTCCCTGCCTTACTCATCCCCAGACGGCAGCATGAGTGGGCCACTCCGAACTTTCCCCGAGCAGTGCACCGGACCATAAATCACAGACAGAGCAGCGTGAGCTCCGTGAGAGGCCTCTCAGACTCCCATACCTTGGGGATTTTCCTCCTCCTGCGATTGTACGGGTCTCCAGAGAGACAGGGGGTGTCGTCGGGGCTGCTGGGTGTGGAGGGGGGGCTGATTCGAGACGGGGAGGAGATGCCAGTGTCCCTGCCGGTCTTGCGTAGCTCCAGGAGCTTGAAGCTTCGCCGTTCTGAATTTTGTCTGAAGAAGCCAGGCTTGGCGGAGAGCTGGGGAGGGCAGATGATGAAAAACAGACATGTGGAAAGAAATTTTAGTATAAGCTCTTCAAATCTACTTTGTTTTTTACAGTAATGTGTTGTCGATCAGGTACCTTAGTTGGCGTGTCAGGGACAGGAGATGAGGAGGCAGGTGAAACACATTTGCTTCCTAAAAAACTTCTCTCCAGCTCTATATCTTCATAGGGGTTCTCCTTGGATGGAGGATCTTCAGAAGAAAAAACATTTGTTTCTTACAAAACTAAAAAATAAGTGTCACCTTGAATTCACAACAGCTTCACACAAGCGGTATGACAAGTATTTGTTTTTTTCCATATCAGTCATGTTTGTTTTTTTCCAGACAATTCCTACTCCAGATGTGCAGAGAGCTACCTTAGGCAGCAGTGTGCTTACCCAGCTCATACGTTTCAACTGTGATTAGAGGCTTGCACTGCTGATGCTAAGTGTAACTCTAGCCACCAGTCCTATAAGGATAAGGAGAGAGAGAGTTTCATTTTCCAAAACCTCTTTCTCTCTTTGTATCCGTCTCTCTGTATCTCTCTTCTGCTCTGCTCTATCAATCCATCCACCAGATGTGACCTGTAGGAGTCGGAGGATGAAGAGGGACGTTCAGTTCTCCGCTTCTTCTCCCTCTGAGGAAACCGAGGGATCAGCGTACTGCTTTTTTTTTGTTGACATTGCTGGCCGACGAGAACGTCACACTAATCCCCTCGGTGTGTTTGCGTGCGCTGTCAGCTGCGCACATGCAAGTTTGCGTCCGTCATCGAGACGTGCGTCTGAAATACGTGTGCCGGTGACAGTTGCTTTCCTCTCAATCTGAAACGGGCATGTGGATTATGTGTTGAGGGAAAGCTTGTTTGCGTGTGGAGGTTGATGACAACACCACGAGGACAACACAACTGTTCATCACTTGCTATATCTCTGTCAGCAATATTGAGTTCCTTCACCCGTGGGACCCTGATGAGTGTTTGGTGAACAATGTCAGAGCGTTTTAAAGAACAACACCATTGTATGGAAGGAGGAAACTATAAAAGGACTCCAAAATAAGCTGCGGCATCACTCAAATATAACTTAAGTTCACTTGACTGTTGCAAGCAAGCAGCACTCATTACACAGCAGTCTCTGGGATGAAAACCAAAGACACATTGAAGCAATTGGCAGTAATGTGCCATGGCCCTAAGCCACTCAGATGCCCCCCCGCTGCACTGACAATCACAGTAGCCGACCTCAGCTCCAGCACGACCGCACACAACGCACACTATTGTGCGTTGTGAAATTAAACAGGCTCTAGGTGGGGTTGGCATAACCCTGCGGACAATAAGGTTGGAACGTAGGTCAAATTTCCACATGTCATTTTTAATAAAAAAAGAAGCAGCGTGGCTCTAAATTAAAACCGGAGCAGAGTAAAGACAGCTTGGCCTCTTCATCACCTCTGTTACTCAACTTTATGATGCACACTGATATGAGAAATGAAACTAAAAAGGGTCATGCAGAGTATGAAGGCTATAGAAAACAGGACAACCTACCTACGTTTGTGGAAGATTCCAAAATGTATATAGCTTACCTATTATATCCTCATAGACATTCTCTTCTGATAAAGTGCGTGTAAGGCCCAGTCTGGACTGAGCGTACCAGTCCACCCTGCAGCTTTCTGTAGACGACTGGAGCAGATCCTCAAATTCATAGGACTTCCTGCTTGGACAGAGGATTACCACACTTTAGGAGAATTGCACGCCAAATAGGAAAGAAGAAGAGGAAGGAAGGGTTTTTGAGTGTTCCTGCTGATACTTTTAAGAATGTTTGATATGCCAAGCAGGAAAACTGATGTTACCATTTGCTAGTTGCCACATCTGAATGACCACATCTGTGTTTCATCACCGCCAAAGATTAAAGCCCAGTACGATGAAGAGCACACAAGCATCTGTGGAAGCGCATACTGCATATACAATTAAAGTAAGTTGCCAAATAACGGCTATTGTAAGCTTTACAAAAGTGTGATTAATGGCAGAGCTGTTGGCATGGCATTGGCTGAAGCTATAGGTTACTATACTACACTGACAAATCAGTGTAGTTGTTCACGCACACAAAAATGCACACTAAGAGAAAGACGGCCTGACCAAACAAAGGGCTTGACACAGCACACTTGAGCAGAGTGAGGCCTCCACATATGGTATGGAATGTAACAGATCCAAGCCAAGCTCCAAACAAGAATTCAGACCACTGAGAAAGTGAACAATAGATGTACTCCAATGCTGCAGAGTTCACGTTATTGTTTTCCTCACAGAGCTCCGTTTGTTCCACTGTAACCATCTGAATTTGAGTTCTACTTAGAAGACATGTTAATTGCTCCTGGCAGAATGAGTGATCCAGATTCTGGATCAGAGTTAACACTTTACAAGTACACACATATGAACATTTACATAACTCCTCTGTGATAGCCACATGCTTTGCATTGCATAATTTTTTTACGGGCAATGCTCGAATTCTTGAAAAAGCAAAAAGGGCCTCTTTGACGTGACTCACACCACTCTCTTCCAGGAGACTTTTGGAAAGAGGAATGAGTTCAGTTGATGTGTACATTCCTCAGATCCAACCAATGACCTCATTCTTTGGGATGTTTAGAAACAGGATGATGTCACCGGTGCTTTTGATTTACAGCAGATGGGGGTGATGTTTACCTCAGTGTTTGGTGGTGATGGTGGGGGGGGGGATGAGCAGAGGATACACA
Source organism: Cebidichthys violaceus (assembly GCF_023349555.1). Lineage (NCBI taxonomy): Eukaryota > Metazoa > Chordata > Actinopteri > Perciformes > Stichaeidae > Cebidichthys > Cebidichthys violaceus. The sequence goes on from NW_027176483.1 coordinate 5,071,290, forward strand.
AAGCCATCAATGGATAATTCTGATTCCACAAGCAACTTTAAACAATATATTTTTTGGGGAATTTAGCTTTGGGGTGAAGACAAGAAAGCTTCAGATGTGTGTCTGCCATAAAAGACTGATCGTCAACACTATTCATGGATGCCCATATGCTTTATTCTGTCTTCTTATTCTCTTACCTGTTACTACTGTCCCGGGGTTTGTCAGCCCAGGGTCTCCTGCAAACTCCAGGTGGTGGGCACGTGGGTAAAGGTGGAGGAGGAATGGAGGGCAAAGGGGGCAAGTTCCTCCTTCCCTTCCCCGAACCGGGCCCCGAAGCTGGGGTAGTGGGGGGCGTGTGATGCTGGAAGGTTCTCTGAGGTTTAGGTAGAGGGTTTATGGACGGAGCACCTGGCTCACTGTATACGTTCTCTGGATCCCCCTCCCTCCTCCTCCTCCGCGACCCGCCAGGCTGAACAACGTCAAAAGTCCCAAAAATGGGCTCGTTGGCTCTCTTTTCTGTTTCCTCCAGCTCCTCCTTTGAAGGAGGGCAGAAGTAATTACCTGGAAATGCCAGTGAAGGTCTGTCAGGAACCTCCTTTGTTGCCTTCTCCAGTTTCTTAACATGAGTTAAAACACTTTTCTTGTCTTGGGGTTGTTCCGTTGGCTTGGAAGCCCGAAATCCCCTCTCCAGGATAACTTCTCTGTCCTTGTTTGTTGGGCCCTCTGGAGACTTAGGCCTCGAATCCCCCAACTTTCCAACATTCTCCTTCCCTGAGTCCTGTCTGTCCCAGCTGACAAACCTCTTACTATCTGTCCTTTGGACCTCTGAAGCTTTGAAATCCTTCTTCCTCACTGTCTCAATTTCCTTCTGTGTCGTGCTCAGTGGACATGTCCCTGAAGAGGTCAGCGGGGCAGGCTCCTTTTTGCCCTCCCATTGTGAGATCTTATCACGGATGCTGGCGGTCTTTACTGCCGCTGGGCTCTTGTTGTTCAGCTTGCCACACAGCCCGTTCTCCATGTTGGGAGTCCGCGGGTCGCTGGTGGAGGTGGCTCTCCTGTGAGCCAGCATGGTGTCAGGAGGACCCGGGCTGAGCAGAGGGGAGAGGGGACGCTTGGTGGACACAGCGGTGTCCCTCCTGTCTCTGTCCCCTGGTGACCTGCACACCTCTTGGCGCTGGGGCACCGCAGACGACGGAGCCTCTCCAACCTTCAAGCCACAGCACTGGAGCCTAGAGGAGAGCCACACTCAGAAAAGTCAACATACACACTTGACATTCTTGCTTAACCCTTGAAAGGGTTGGAAACGAACCGCAAGTGTCGTACATGTACACCCAAAGCTGCTAAGTCAACTCTATATATGGAGACAAACACAAAACAACAGGAAAAGTGTACAAATGTATGGTATTGTTTCCATTTGTGTCAAAATATAGCATTAGAATTAAACTTAACATGTTGATAGTAACCCTTTAATAAAAACTGCAAATATTAAGCAAAAAACGCGCCAATTAAACAATGTAATTCATAAAATAAATTAAACTTCTGCAATTCAAACTTGTTTGAAAGTAGATTCAAGACAATTTGTCAAACTAGAGCTACAGCATAAGATCTGAAAACCTAGCTGAAAGATAGATTTTCATACATTAATATCTTACAAATCCAGACTGAACAAGTTTAATAATCCCATGCGAATGATGTTTGACATTAAAACGTATAATTCACAACAAAATATATGATTTCATCATCTTAAAATAAGATATTCAAGCGTTCCTGAATTGCCTACTTTGCGGTAATACACTAAGGCTTATATGAAGATTAACATGCAATCTCAAAACGGGATTGCGGGAGGGAACAAGAGTAATCCCAAAGAAAAAAAGAAAAACATGCAAAGAGTCTTCTCTTGGTAAGAGGACAGCGCTAACCACAACTGATGCGCACCTAATTCAAACCAGACAAACAGAGGGAGAAAGTACACTGCACAGTTGTCAACTCTAATAATTTATAGTGCAATTATTTTCATAGAAATGTCAGTTGCTGCTTTCGTGTGTACATCGCCAAGACTCGTGCTCCCCATAGCTCTTAAAATTGGCCACGCAACGTGAGCACTTACAATTACGTCCAAATAGATCTTTGTTTTATGAGGTAAACAGGAATTCTTGTTAAAAGAGCTTAGACGTCTGTATGGTGCCTCTGTTTCAGCGGTGAGTCACTCCTTGAAGATAACTGGGTCACGACTGCTTGAACTCTGGGTTCCCGGGTCAAAGTTTACAAGCTACACACACACACACACACACACACACTCAGCTATTTCTGGAGAGGAGATAAAAGTATACACAGAAGAGGGGAGGGGCCGAAGTGTAGACGTGCAACTCTTCTTTTCTACTCCCAACCCTGAAATCTTTGCTTTGGCCTGAAGACCATTCATCAAAGGATTGAATTTCCAACAAACGGAGGAAACGTGGCCTTGCTGGGTGACTTCTGATGACATTGCTGGATGTGAAAACCAACAGTCATGCAATCCAGAGGAAATCTCAGGGGGAAATTAATGAATCAAGTTTCCTCAGAGACCGTTGGGGAAAAAAAGAAAAAAACTTTCATGTTGTACCTATGACCAATAAGGAAACCAAATAATTATCCTTTAAATTGCTCTGGGTTTTATTAGTTTGGCCCCTCTCTCCCTTTCCTTCTCCTTTTGTTTCCCTCGGTCGAAAAACCTGTTTTTTTAAAGCATGAAGCGACAGAGACGAAAAACTAGGTCAGACAGAATAGCCAAGTGAAGGAGAACAGGAGCAGGCAGGGGGAGGATAATTAATAGTGTATTTACCCCAACTAAAAAAAAAAAAGTGTGATTGTGTTTGTGAAAAGAGAGAAAGAGAGTTTTGCCAAGGATGGGTGTGGCCTGGAGATGAGGGTCATTGAGGGCGGAAGGATGGAGAAGGGGTACAAGGGCACAAAAGCATCTCTAACCAGCAGAGCCAACACGAGATCAGCAGATAAGAGAAAGGCTTTGAAATGAACAGGACAAAATAAAAGAGGCACAAACTAACCTTGTTTGATTTTATTCCTGCATATCAACGTTTAACAGTCTCCAAAGGGAAATGTACTGAGTTTTTGAGCAACGGTAGCTACAGTAACATGACAGACCCTAAAAGCAGCGGTTAAACCTTCCACTAGACAACCCCTGTTATTGACACAAACCAAAATCCCTTCATTACAATCTAAATGGCACTAATGAATATTGCAAGGATGACAGAAGGGACTATAGAGAATGGTCATGGAGGCATTAGACAGTGGCAGCAGGGGGGCAGTAACAGTATCTAGATGCCAGATGGCCAACTCTGCCCTGCTCTCTAGCCCTGCTATTGTTATACTGCTGACCCCAATGGAAAGGGGTGTGTCCAGCTGGCTTAAGAGCAGTACAGAACTATGTGACGGTTATGGGAAAGTGCCGTTTAGGCCCAGGCAACATGCGGTGGAGAATGTGTGGAGGTATAAGATGACGGAGTAAAGTGAACCAGTGAACAGGCTCACAGCTTTTGTAACGTCCTGCAGCACGTGGAGGACGTGTTAGTTTCAGAAGTGTTAGTTTCAAAAGTGTTAGTTTCAGAAGTGTTAGTTTCAGAAGTGTTAGTTTCAGAAGTGTTAGTTTCAGAAGTGTTCTCCCCAAATGAAAGTTGAAGGATCTTTAGGTCACATGGCACTCAGATGGCAAATCTGTTATGGCATATTTTAAAAAGGTGTTTAGTAATGTATTTACATAAAGTTTTGGACTTTCGGTCTCTAGCACAGGTAAAAAAAAAATTTAAAAAGACGTTTGACCCAAAAATTTTAATAGAGCAATTTTTTAACACAGTTGTGGTTATTTGTACTGATAATTCCATCCAAGGTTTTCACAATGTGGCGGCTGCAACTACAACCAAACCATCAACCAGGCATAGCGAAGGTGCCGTTTCACTATTCTTTAAATTATGATGCGAGACATGAAGACACTTGTTTTGACTGGCTTTATATTTCTAGATTGAGTGCACGCAATCAGATAATATTAAGTTAAGGTTGATAAAAGTGTTAACTTTCCTGTCCGTGTTTTTGCAGCCCACCATCCTTTTGGTAAAAGACTAAGCAGCTGCATCACACCTCCCTAAGTAGATTAGCCTGGACAATTGGACTGTACCATTCCACAACAGAAAGAGGGGTGTTGTCAGGAGCCTTTACATCTGCACCACAGCGGAGAACGTCTTCACACCCCTGCAATTAACTATGGACTGGCCAGCATGGTATATATCATGCAGTTAGGAGCTGGGGAGGCAGTGGTCCTTGTTCAGAAGAGCAGTCACTATGCTGGTTTAAACTAAGCTCAGTTTAATTATGTTGTATTTAGACTTTAGTGCAGTTATGTTTATATAGATATTCTGATTTGTCACTTTGGCTTGATTTTGTTACCCATCCTAATTATTGTAAATACTATGTAAATATCCCCATTTTTCTCACTTTACCTGCTCTCCCATCTTTATGGGAATTACCATATATTTGCTGTAGCACCGATATGTTGGACACTAATTATTACATCAGAAAAGAAGTTGTTTTTTGAGGCACCTACCCGTTGACTGATTGGTAGATACAGTTGTCAGAGTTTGTACAGAGCAGCAGGGCCCTCCCACCGGTCATGGTGCTAGCAGCTGGCATCCTGCACAGTCACACAAAGACAGACACAGTCGGTTAGCACAATATATCTGGATAATGGGGTGAGTGCATAGCGTGGATGATAAAAGTTTGTTGAAACACATGTGAATGCAGAGCAGACCCAAATTTCAGTTTATAGGTCAGGAAGTTGCAAAGAAAAACACTCACAAGTCAAACTGTTGCAGCGCATAAACTTAGACAGTTCAAAATATTCCAGCTTGTGTTTCTTTACTAAATAAATATGGAGATAATACATAAAAATAGGCAGACATACAGACTGACAAATGAGTTAGGTCAAAAGAAGAGCTGCTTACCCAGGACTCCCTTAGGGAGGGAAGAATTCTAACTACTGTGTGAATATAAACTACCAAATAGTTTAAACGTCTCATTTCTGTGGTAAGCAAAACAAATTTTCCGAACCAAGCAGCAGCGAAGCAGACCTCACAGGTTTCACACCATCCCTGCAAAACTGGATTGGAGGACACAGCTGAAAACAAAACTTCAACAGTCAAGACGCATTAGGGTCCAGCACCTATGTGGCATTATAGAAAACTTCTGAAATATACTAAAACTCCACATTGTAATATAATTAAGCTCCATTAGGAAAACATAACTGAAAGCTGGAAGCCAGACAAGGGCACTGAGTTCCACTTTTTAAGGTTATCACTCAATGTCTGGTCTTTTCCGGAACAGATTTCTGGAGTATTTTCAAGACAAGAACTGCGCATACATTCAGTTTTTGCACTTCAAGTCCTCTCTCCGCAAACTCTCCTTACGTTCCAGAAAATAGCTTCCTTAATGTGGTGGTGTGACGTCCAGCGCTTCACATTTCTCTCTGCTCTTTATTACGGACAAGTAGTGCCAAGGCGACTGTGAGGGGGGAGAAATTATTACTTGGTGCATTTCTCCATGTACAATGAAACCAGATCCACTTGGAGCCACAGCAAGACCATCCGTATGTAACATCGAATTAGAGTCGCCGGTGCACAGTGCTCATGAGTTGGCCTATAAACGGTTGTGGAGGGTTGGCAGGGAGCTAAAGGGCCTAGCCTCTGGCGCAGATGTGGTTAACATAGAAGAGGGGGAAAGGTCAGGGCTAACTCCGGTTGGCAGGTATTCACACATTTGTTCTTAAGTAAATTCACCGAGACACTAATACATGCTTTGCCACCCGGCTGCACACTCAAACGAAAAACCTCATATAAAAACACACCTACAGAGATCTACACATCCTGCCAAAAACTTCATACTCCAGACCAAATTATGGATGTGTGTGCATGTGTGACTTCAACCAGATGTGCTGGGATACTTCAGGGTATCTGTAGGCCGTTAAACATTTCCTGTGCACAGCCTGGACCAAATCCCCCCCCCCCCGATCTTCTCCCAGTAAACCTGCATTATCTAACCGTGACACTTCTCTCCATTGCCCGCTGACTATGTCGAGAATGTGACCCTTGTTCAGCTGAATTCCACAAATGGTTGTTCCAACTGGCAGTCAGAAAAAGAGCCACAATTTCGGTGGATTACGTAAAAAAAAAAGAAAATTGCAGCCAAATAGCTGAACTCTTCCCTGAGTTAACAACATAATTGGCCCTCTGGGTCCAGTGTTTTGGAATTACTGCGGGATTTTCCTTTTTTCTCTTCCAGAATGAAAGAACAAATGGACACTACGCAAAAACGTTGCGGTCTCGTCTGGTAAGAAGTAGACTAAAAGTACAATGTGTCATATTTTTTTTTTTGCTTTTAGTTGTGCTCACAGCTCAACTTACGGCCCTCCATTGCTTTGTCTTCAGCCCCCCCATCAGCCCGAGGCCTAGCCCCCCCAGAGAGAGGCGGAGGAGGAGAGTTTGCGTCAGCCATCCACCGGCCTGTAGGCCCAAATTATTTTCAGCTGTGAGCCGAGCAGAGGTCACATGTTTGAAGGGAAACATCAACCGATTTTTTTTTTTCCCCTTCCTCCCCCCCCCTCCTGATTCCTTTCTCCTTACTAAAAATCCAACACAGAAATGAAGAACAGAAATGCTGCGTGGAAAGGAGGGAGGGCAAGGGGGACTGTAAAGAATGTATAGAGCCTCCTAGTTTTACAGTTTAATTTTTCTCTAGGTTGGGGAGGGTGTTGGATATCACAGGGGGAGAGGAACGATGGGAGAGGGGGGTTGGGGAGACAGGAGTTGTCAAAACTAAAGAGGAAAGTGGATATTGCAAAGAATAATACAAGTATACTGTTGCCCTGTGAAAACAGTGTCGGCTTTTAGGCTGTCCCATTTCACTGTTTGGAGCCCCGGGGCCTAAACAGAAAGTGCTGTTCAGTGGAGACTCTAGTGCCTTAAAAGGTCATTTGGTATTTTCACACAATTCTGTCTGAATTCAAACTTGACTCGCACATGCAAGACAGCGCTTTACCGCACCCGCCTGAACCTGAGAAGAAGTAGTGTGTTCGCGTCTCGTAAAAGCAGTAAATTTTGACAGCATTGCCAGTTTTACAGCGTTCGGTTACTGAGGAAACTCTTTTTCGGGAGCAGCGAAGGCTTTTGTCTCCTACAGCTATTGGCAACTATTGTTAACCCTGACCCTCAGAGCAAGATGGCCACCATAACAATGCAGAGGCTGAGGGAAGCCATCTGCTGAGGCCAATAAAAACATCACGGGAAACTGCTCCTTCAGCCTCAGCCCTGTGAGGTGTGACAGGCCGTGGACACTGTGGACACTGTGGCAGAGGAAGTGGTGCTGTTCAGCAGCTGGGTGGAGAAGATAGCAGCGGAGAATGTGTTAGAATGGATATAAGACACAATATCTTTGATGTTTAAAAGAGACAATTTACATGAATATTGAGTCCTTCATTCCTTCCATAGTACCTTCTATACCCAGAATCACCTGCTGACTCGAGTTGATTTTATCTTATTTTCCTAAAGACCTTCAGATACAAAAAAAACACCGATATATTCCATAAAGGATAGCCTCCGGTTCTGGCCTCAGATGAAAACGGACTGGTGCTCGGTGAAAAGCACACAATCTTAATTGCCTTGAAGCCTTTACTAGCTAGAGATAGCAGCAGTCGGGGTCAGATGCAGGGCATCAGAGCCAAGCATCAGTTGCATAACAAACCCTGCGGGAGATTTCTCTCAGCGGACGGACACTGGGTATCTGGCCATGGACAGATTATTACAGACACACATACCACAGAGAGAGAGGGGGTTGTTTGCCGTTTGTTTAGGCTTAATGGCTGAATCATGGTGTTGTGTTGATGTAATGAATACGATCTCAGTTAGCGACAAGCTCCACCTATTCTAAAATGTACAGTTAAGTGGAGGAAAGTAATCAGTGGGGAGTTTGTTTGTGAGCAAGTATGATACTAACGAGGGGCAACTTTGGTGTTTTTAACCACATGTGGGTCAAACATTGCCAGGTTTGACCCGAGGGTAGCGCTGGAGGAACCATGGAATACCTGCATCCAAAGAGCTGATCCTCCTCTATACAGCGGCTATCATGGGACATATCAGCTCTGCATTTTCGGACCGTTGTCAGAAGGCAAATATAATTATAACCGTTCTGAACGGCCATATATGTGGAGGCAGGGTGTAAAACCTGTAACAAAAAATGTAAATATGGAGATAATGGTGCATATTTCTATCCAGCCTCTCATGGTTTGTACCCTTTAAAAGTGACAAGAAGAAAAAGAGAGCTATAGAGAGAGAGAGAGAGGTTCACACTCTGCTTACTTTCTCATCTCCACACACCTGGCCAACAGCTGTGTGAAGTCAGTGTGAATCCCAATCTGTTCAACCATCTGACAAACACTTCTGATGAAACATCTAGGCAGCTTTGACAGCTTTAACAGAGCTTTGGCTCAGCTGTTCGTTGAGCTAAATGGTAACTAGAGTGCTGATATGCTAATGTTTTAGCATGTAACATACAAATGTGTACTGATAGAACTATAAGGAATGAATTGATTACTTCCATGAGCCTCAGAGGAATCCTGTCGGACGGAAGTACTGAACTAAAGAAGGCAAAAGATGAGGAGTCATCAAAATAACAACGCATCAGGACAAAGGGATGGACAGATGAACAATCGACTGACAACGATTCTGACAATTTCATTCTAAGGAGCCATTTGAGATGGGATGATTATGATTAGTGTCATGGTCAGAGATACACATCTAGGGACCCTAGATGGCTATCAGACCAAGGGTCCCCCAAACACCAGGTCTCCATAGACCAGGACCCTACATTGACTCCAAACTCCACATATCTGGCACCCCGTGTAAACTAAATATTATTTGGTCATAGAGCTGTAAATGAATCCCTGATTCATAAAAACGTTTGCACACTTGCGTACAGCTTGTTAGCCTGCACGCAAATTACTCAGCGGCCCACACACGCAGGCCTTTCATAGATGACACTTGGCCCAACTGGTTTTTGTTATACTGAACTCAATGTTGGATTCATAAAAGGAATAAAATAATCAGCCTGGACTCATACAATGGCAATGTGATGACACACCACATTTTCCACACTGAGTTCCTCATGCTGAGTCAGTTATGAGTTAGCTTAAAACCGCTCTGTCAGCAGGACTGGTGACACGTGAATCCTTTTGTCAGTGATAAACTATACAAAATATCTCTCTAATACTCTTTACAGTGCTTTGTAAGTGTGGACAATATCAACTCAGACAGTGATATTGTGAGTCCGTCTTTTTGGTCTGTATCTTTGTTGTTGAGTTTCATTTTAAGTGTTAACTCTTGGTGATAATCTGACAAGGTTTTGCTGCATGCAGGTGGTGCTGTCAGTGTTTGCTAGCTAGCCTTATCGGGCCTTTGAATTGCTTGTCAGCGAGCTGTTGGCTGGCTGCTGCTGCTGCTGTAGTGCTCTGGAGGCCTGCCTGCCTGCCTCTCCCCAACAGCTGCTTCTCATAAAGATTTCATCCTCCCCTCTATCCCTCCGTCGTCCCTCCATCCCTCTGTCCAGCCCTGCAGAAACAGCTAACACCATGACATCACCGTCCCTTGCTTGTTCTTCCCTAAAACTGCTCTCTCTTTTTCTCTCTGTCATTTCGAAATACCTAAAAAGGGCAAAGTCGCTCGCAGCCCACGCTGCATTTCACACTTATCGGGACATGGAGTCACATAGAAAAAAAAAAACACAGAGCGCAAACAGAAATAGGCAGCCCCTAAACCACTCGGCGGCTTATGATTGACGTTTAATGTAAAACTGGGACAAGGAGAGAACACGATAGCTCAAAATGGGAATTATATACAGCAATGAAAGAAAAAGATTATTTATTTTCTTCGTTTTCTTTCTGCACCCATGTTGAGTTAAGGACCCTGTCCCCTACTATAGCATGTGCCAAAGCCTTGCCTGCAATCAATTTAACGCAGCACTGCACATTTAGCCGGCTCTCTCTGGAAACTGCAAACAGCAAACTTGGCTGCTTTTTTCCTCCCCGTCTTTCACTCTTTTCCTTTCTTTCTTTCATTCCCACTCAGCCTTGGAGTTGCGGGGACAAAAGTATGATGGAGGAAGACTGGTTTTTAATCCTTATAGCCTCTCGTTCTCTTTCATAGCGAAATGTACCGCGTCAGAGACTATTCATGCACAGCCAATTTGCTTCGAGAGCTGCCAGGTTGCCAGATCTGACGTGGAGTGTTTGGTTTGATATGGGGATTTCACAGTGACTGACATGCTGCCTTGACCTGGTAGGCTTTGGCAAGGTTTTGCTTGATTCCAGAAGAAGTAGCAAAAGGAAGGGTTGATGGTAAAGGAAGGGATGTATGGAGAGGAGGAGGAGGGAAGGACAGAGTCGGGCAAATAAACAATGGAATTTTATCTGGGCTCTGCAGTCTCCCTCTCTCTTTTTCCCTCTCTGTTTCTGTCTCTGTGTCCTGTTCAGGGCCCCTGCTGCTTTCCCAAGCTGATTTCATAGCAAGTCCTTGGACATGAGCCAAACAGGCCAATTCTATGACTATGTGTGTTTGTGTGTGTGTGTGTGTGTGTGTGTGTGTGTGTGTGTGTGTGTGTGTGTGTGTGTGTGTGTGTGTGTGTGTGTGTGTGTGTGTGTGTGTGTGTGTGTGTGAGTATCTGCCCATGCACGCGATTGACAGCCAGAAAGTGTGTTACAAGCCTGGAAGCTGCACACTCATTTAATTTTTTCAACATGTCATTTTCACACACATTACTTTTCCATCCTCATCTTTCCGTTCTATATCCAAGCAGGGATCTGCTCTGTATGATGTGCAGTGGTAAAGATGCCTATCCTCTGGCCTTTAGGGGCAACAGACAAGTGCACACACACACACACACACACACACACACACACACACACACACACACACACACACACATACAGTGCATGCACAAGCCATCTTGCTGCCCAGTGTCCTGTTCAAACCTATAGTCCTCCTGGCCTGCTGTGCTGTATCCTCTTGCTCTCCACTTCTCCCCCTGCTCCCTCCATTGTTAGGAGAGGATGGACGTGAGACAGCATTGAAACTGGGTTAGCCACAGAACCAGACAGGAACTGATGGGGGATACCACAAACAATTAATTTCTCCCTGCATGTATTTTTTGCTTATCAGTCCCCTCCAAATATAACACAACAGTGTCCATTGTTGTATTCCTAACGTCACACATATAGCATTTCTTGTTATTGTGGTTGCCGTTTATTACTGGGACTCTGACGGCCTGGGTGTCTACAGTCTATCCCACTGGGAGCTGGAAGAATGGGCCAAAATATTACCTCAGAAAATGTATAAACAAACCCTAATTATAATTGGGGCCACAGAGGAAGCCACTATGGATGTAATTATGGTGCACATGCACAACCAAGGGACAGAATGCTACACCATTTAAGCGGCACATGCATGGAATGAACAGTTATTTTCTTGTTTGTGTTTGTGGACACAAAAAGACAGGAAGTGCGATGTGATTTGCAGGGAAGTGGTAGTAAGACTGACATCCTGTGTCTTCTGAAATGAAGTCATCAAGCTTTTGCACAGGAAGGGTTTTTTTTTTGGCTTCAGAATTCACCCCATACAGTAAGAACTTTAGTTCGCAGTTGATAAATGGGACAGCTCTGACTACCACAAGGTCAACATGGCAGCAAACGGAAGGAAACCTCCAGACAAACTCAGCAAAATCCTCCTAAAAGTCCTTCTCACTCTCTCCACCTGTCAAGACTTTACAAATGATCATCCCGTAACAGTTTAACCACAGGGCTTTAATGGGGAAGGTCTCCCTTTCCCTTTGGAGTTTGTGGCTTCCATTCCACATTCCACTGACTGCAAATGGTGCGGCTTGCAGGCTAATGATGCACTCAAGTCTTCAAAGTGATAAGCCCTTGTGGAAATACAAGTTTGGAGGGGGGGAATCTCTGACACCGTTGGCCTGACAAAAGGTGAAAATTAAGTGGGTAATTGAAAAAGATTTGTGGAGGCTTTTAAGCACAGAGGAGTTTTTTAAAGCTGGACTGACCTGGTTGCGAATAAGATTGAATTCTTCCACCTCCACAATGGCTTTTACCTAGCGCCAACACATACAGAGAGGCCTCAACTAGCTCAATGAAGAGAAGAGAAGCCTCTCTACCAGAGAGAAAGACAAGATCATCACAATGAGAAGAGAGAAGTGGAGGAGGATGAATCCGTCTTGGAGGCAGAGCAAACAAATCTCTCTCTATCCCCCCATCTGGGAGCGGGTGTCGTGTTACGTCTCTTTGCAGGGTCGGAGCATCTGTCCTTCGACTCCCTCCCACAGACATGTCAGCCCCTCCTCCCCACAGACAGAGAGCTCCCATCAGCAGAGCTCCTGACTCATCCCCAGTCTGCTCCCAATTACCCTGCTGGCTCCACAGACCAGTGCCCATGCCAACACATCTCAGGGCCTGCTTTTAAACAGCTCTCTCTTTGGCCTACACAACCCCATCCCACACTGCCTCTGTCAGATCCAGACATGTGGTACAGTTGCAGTTGAAACACTACTCTAGCTTCAGCCAACGTCGAGAGATTCTGTGACGATAAAGGCCTCAGTGTGTTTGAACCGAAAGTGCTTGTTGGATTGTCTCACAGCATCTGAAACCACAATACTGGAATAAGATTGGAGATTTTAATGACTTTCTGAAACGATCCGACTTTACGCAAAAAAACTGGCTGGCCAGGTGTGCTGTGGTGACAGACTAAGGCCAGATTTTAAGTTCTCTTCTTCCATTCTTCACACAAGTACTATGTCTGACACTTTCACTTGTAAAATCAAGTTGTCGGTCTGTCACTAAGTCGGTCCCTTGATCCATCCACCAACTCACACATCTCTACAACTATTGGATGGATAGCTCTGGAAATTTCTACAGACATCCATCTTCAGATGATAATATACTCACTATTCTATACTTTGGGGACTTTTCCTCTAGCGCCACTAGCAGGTCAAACTTCACTTATTCACTGGAATATCTCAACATCTACTTGATGGATTGGCACCAGAGTTTTGTGCAGATATTTATAGTTCCCAGATGATGCAGTCTAATGACTTTGGTGATCCCTGACTTTTCCTGTAGTGCCAACTGTTGGATGGATTGCCATGAAAATAGGCACAGGCATTCTATCACTTTAGTGCTAATTGTTAGCATGCTTACCGGTAAATTAAGATGGTGAGCCGCCACCTGTTAACGATCAAATTGGCATTGTGAGCGTGACAGCTTGCTGTCCTTAGCGTTTACCTTGAAGCACCGTCGGGTCACAGAGTGTGGTTAAAAGGTCAACTTTCCATCTACTCGTGTTAAACAACAAAGTTATTCTAATTCTGGAAAGTCAGCTCACTTCATTCCAGAGACAAATTAGTGCACACACACACACACACACACACACACCATGGGCTCATCTGGCAGTAAGAAACCTGGGTGTAGGTGCACCTGCGGTTGGAGCACTGTGGTTGCAGCCAGCATAAATCATCACTGACAGTGTAAGTAAGGTCATTGACAGGAAAGCTCGCCAAGCAAAAGAGGCCATGGAGCTCCTCCTGGCAATGAGCCTCACTGTTTGGCAGTCAGCGATACATTTCAATGGACGAGGTAATTCATAAACAGCCACAGGTGATACACACATACACAGCTTCTGTGTTCTGTTCCACTATTCCTTTAAACACAGGACACAGACATGGCATGTCTTACACCTCAGACAATGCCGGTCTCTGCTGTTTAACAACTCCCAGAGGGGCCTGGATTTTACGCGTAAGGAAGCGTCATTGAATACACCATCATTCAAGGAGAAAAAAGACTCCCAACAGTGAGCGGTATTTACAGCATCTGATATTACATTGTGCTTACACACGATGTGGGATTTGTGAGGCTAATGGTAAAACCTTTCCTCTCTGAAACAGGCTCAGCCGCAGTAAATGTGCAGCAGTGAGTTGGACCTACAGATCCTTTCAACAATAACCTGGCTTCTTCAGCACACTAACGTTATTCTCTGGGCCCCAGATCAAATTTCTCCTCCAAGCCGCAGTCTCTGAGCTGCGCTCCAAAGCCAAAATCCTCTCTTCTCCTTCTCCTTCCTGTTTCTCCCCCCCCTCCTTTACATTTTAAGGGTTCCGCTTGAGAATTCCCACCAGAGCTCCCCCGTCCCATCCCTGCTCTCCTGCATGTCTGCACAGAAACAGATTTTTATAATTCGCCCGCCGGTCCCCGGGGGAGCCGAGCGAGGCGAGAGCTTGGGAAAGTGCTCTTCCGGAGCGCAAACTCCAGAGTCAGAGTCGGAGTCGACGTTTTTTGACCTCCACACACCCCGTGACCGACAACTGTGAGCCTGAGCCAAGACCGCCAGTGGACAAAAAAAAACTGAGTGAAATGGAGAGGGGTGTTTAGCACTGCGGAAGCAAGCCAAACTAAACTGATCTAAAGGTGTGCGTTTCCATCCGTAAGCTACTCAGGACAAATTGTACTCAACATATGGCAAATACACTTTGTAGTTCAAATTGTAGTAAGTTAGCAAAGACTAAATCAGAGCAACTGCAACATGCTGAGCAATATCACAAGGAGAAAGGATTATTAATGATAAACTTGATGATTTTGAAATGTAACTGAGCCTAAAGAATAAGGACTGATGTGGATTGAAACCAGGCTCAGTAAATACAACGTGACACTCTAGCAGCATAAGACTGTTGAGATTATTGTGACCGTCATTACCCTGGAGACAGACAAAGAGAAAACTACTACTTTCCCAGCTCTAGAGCTTAACAAGACAGTGTTTAGATACGATTTGGTATGATCAAAGCTTCTTTGTGTCTGCAGAGTGTCTGGAGTATCTACTCATTAAGTTGTTCCACTTGGATGAACCTCCAGACATTGTTTTAATTCCCATTATAGAGTGGATCCCTAAATTGACAGGTAAACAAAATGTTTCACATTCTCAGTCATGGCTGCGAGAGACGGAAGAAGAGAAGAATATGAGAGCAGCAGACTGATGATTTGAAGGACGTTGCTCTTACAGTTTTTTCCATATTGAATATCACACACACACACACACACACACGCTGCACATAGCCAAACTCACAAAGCATGCGGTAACCTTTTCCCATTTTGCTCGGAATGCTCATTATAACATGGCAACCGGAGCCTACATCGACGAGCTGTACAGCCACATTAGAGTTACACTTTGAACCCAGATGGACGCATTCCTTTCCAGACGGCAGCCTCCGCCACATGCAAGCTCTTTTTTTTCCCCAAACTGGGCATGTCAAACAAATGGTAAATGCATGTTCACGTGCAAGTACAGTGTGTGTTTGAATCCATGTGTCTGTGCCCGTTTTCCTGCATGTGTTTGTGTGTGTGTTCTAGGGTGTGTGTGTGTGTGTGTGTGTGTGTGTGTGTGTGTGTGTGTGTGTGTGTGTTGGGGTTTATGCCACCGCCACATGCTTCCAGTGGGCAAGACCTGCAAAGCCAAACCAGGCTTGAAGCACCCGGCTTTAAGATGGTCTTCATCAGCAGTTGGTTTGCTGTGATGATTCTCTCAGCCCACATCTAACACCCTGCCATCACACTGCCTCTGTCTTTACCAACGTCTCCAGACTGAACTCAGCGATCCTTGTTCTGTGTAAACAACGCAGCGAGGCAGGGTTTCAGACCGCCACGTCCTGTTAAATGTCCCAATTAGAGTCGCAGCGACCATTTTCTCTCAAGCACACGGTCCGATTTCTTATTAACAAAGCTCAGACGCTTAGCAGAGCGAAACATGCCGGACAGATGAAACAGCTTGCGAGCGACAGGCTTTGGAGAGAAAGTGAGCGCATATGTGTGCTTGTCAGGGACATGGATGCATCTAATGAAAAAGCCATGGCCAGGTGCCAACATGCCTCCAGTATCCAGTGTGATGGTATGCATTATCCATGCATGTATTTAAGGATGACTATAATACCGGTACTAGTGTCTAAGCTGGTATGCATTATCCATGCATCTGTGTATGTGTGGGGGGGGGGGGGGGGGGGGGGGGGGGGTTTGATCATGACTAAACCCATGGCCATCGACCAACATCACAGACAATGCGCCCCCCCCCCCAATATCTTTCAAACAAGAGGAATTCTTTCACCATCACCACAGGACACATTCTTTCGGAGCGCGTCACCGTGGTGACAGCAGCAGCTTGGTGACGGCAGGAGATTGGCCCGGTGGGGTCTTTAGGTTGCGGGCCGCCCCCGCAGAGCGCCTGTCAAAAGCCAGTTCCTGTAAGAGGAGGGGTATACAGGCTGTAACCTCCTAAAAAAGGTCTGCTGTCACTTTTCTGAGCAGAAAAGAATAGAGGAGACAGATGTCACTGGCTGCATCCGCTAACACACACACACACACACACACACACACACACACACACACGGACACATACACACCATGCAACCCAAAAGGAAAATGTAATCAACTGAAGTTAAACCGTGAACAATCTCCAGGGTTATCACGTTTTCACATGACAACAGAAATATACAGACTTCTATGTGTGTCTGCACGTAAAACCGTCTTCGAACAGTTAACTCTCTCGTAAATTGAGGCCGTGGCGTCAACATGAAGCTAAACACCACTTCCCTGGATGGATTTGCACTCTAGTGACTCACAGCGATCATCAAGACGGATTTCTCCACTGCAGCATGCTTCCAAGAAAGAAATAACAAGCTGATTCAGTTGTGAGAGACGACAGACTTAGTCACGGTGCAAAACATCTGGTGTGTGAGTTTTCAAATGAAGCATGCATACTAATATAAAAAAAAACAAAACAACTGCTAACCTCTACTTAATAGATTTAAGGCCTCGTATGTTGCGTGTGTTGATATGTCGGTGGGGGGGATTGTGCTCGGAATCATGAGTCACAGAGACTGAGAAGACGTGTCCATAAAATTGGTGTGAAAGAAGGAAGAAAGAGGGGAAGAAGCAGAGTAAGCCATGCGAATGGAGAAAATGCCGTGATAACGAATGAGTGTGTGTGTCTGAGAGCGAAATGAATCACTCAAGGAGGAAGATTGAACATTGTCTTGCACAGCAGACAGAGATGGTTAGCCTCTGCCACTGACTCAGAATGTAAACAACTGGCTCAATCTGACAGACCACTGTGTGTGTGATAGTAACACTGGTACTACACACACACACACACACACACACACACACAAACCAGAGCCCCTTTGAGAGATTGCAGCCCACTTATTACCTTGCCGCCTAGCAGACAGACAGTCCCTCTGTCTTTATCTCCAGCTCTATAAACCTTCTCCTCACAGCCACAGTCTCAATTCAATAAACTCTCAACTTAAGCCAGTTAAGTAAATACAACGGCAGGGCAGACAGGCACGGGAGAGCAGAGGGGTGTAGATTTGTGGTTCATAAAACGGATTCTGACCTGCTGAAGCTGTTCACTTATGCCAATATGAAAATAACACTGAATAGAAGAGGCGGTGCAGAAAGTTGTGTCAAACCAAAGAGCACTTCAGCTGCTATTACGATGGAGCGCATCAAATGTGAAGTTCCACTGCTGCCCGTCCCATGCATCTTGTTCCTGGGTTTAATCATTGCCCAGCAGGCTGAACTAAAAGGCCAGAGGAAGCTGCTGAGATGGATTATGTTGGCTGGTTGACAACCATCTCTTATGGGTCGTTGCTTATCGGACACAGAAGACATTCCTGATGCATTGTGGTTTGACACGCAGCAGAGAATCCGTTATCTCCAATGAAGCGATGTGGTCGCAACACGGATACATGAATGTGTAGAAAGCTTAAAAAGGTGCCCTGTGGAGTTTTCGGACTTTAGCGGCACTAAAAGGATGTTTCTATATTGCAATATCACAAGTTCTACCAGCAAGTGCAGAAAGAACATATTGCATATGCATGCAACGAGCAAAGGCGTGAGGCATTACAGGATTCTTCTTGCAGAGGGCAGTAATAAAAAAAAATGTGAATGTATATTAACCTGCCCAAGCCGTTAGTAAATAAAAGTGGTGTCTATATTTAAAAAAACTGCCATGTCAATTGAAGGAAAGGGTCAAGAAAAGTGCTGTAAAATCAACCCTGTCCTGCAGTTCCACATCTTGTCAGTTGGGGGCAGTAAAGTAACAGTAAGAGAAGAAGTTTGTCTTGCAAGTTTCACAATATTTCCAAATATTGAAAAAAAAAAAAAAACTGTGGCAATGTTTTACGACATAGGAGATGCATTCAAGATGTCTGGGAAGATTTAAGGATGCATTCTGGTGAGAAATGTCAACAGAATCGTGTTATTTACAACGAAAACTCCTCTTGGTACAATTACCAGTCAGACTAGCTCAGTAAAGGATATGAATCATTGTCCTATCTATTTCTCCTGGTTCATATCACCTTCTTACGAGTTACATTCAAACAGTAATTCACCTTTTTATATTATAATGCTTTCTTTGTTAATACGTGTTCCTTGCTTTGTTTTTTTTACAGCTTCCTCTAATCACTTGGCAGTCAAACTGTGCTGTCAATATTGTGATATCTGGTTCATTTATTCATCTGATTTTGCAGGTAGTGCTGTTTTCAAGGCCATAATGAGGAAGGTGGTAAAATAAGATCATGTTAAAACTGTCATCAACTTGCCATCCATTGAAACACTATCTTAAATCTGACATCCATCAAACTATTGAGATTATTTCTTTAAATCGTCACTGGCGTCCTATTCGTCTGTTCAAAACGTAGGTTGAGAGAATGACCACACTGTGTGAACTTATAAACACGGCTGCACAGTTTCCCTCATGGCTGATCGTGACTCCTCAAACAACTTTGTCGTCCCTTAAAGCTGACTTTTTGGAGCCACCTGAAGTCCTCCAGTCCGCCCCGGGGAGGTCTCCACCCGCCTGCCTCCTCACAACAATACAGCCACTGGGACTCTGCATCATGAAGAGGTGCCTTTGTTCACGGTGAAGAATGCTCATCTCACTTATCCTCCCCTCTGATCTCCCCCTTTCCCCCATAACAAGCCGGTTTGGAACATGTTGGTCTAAGTGACCGTCCTCCAAACGGTCACCAAACTATCTTTCTACACTTTGTTTTCGTTTAATAGGAAAGATGAGAGCTGACAGCCATTGAGTCTATGTGTGTGTGTGTGTGTGTGTGTGTGTGTGTGTGTGTGTGTGTGTGTGTGTGTGTGTGTGTGTATGCGCGCTCAGATACTTCATGAGGTAGATGAGTCTCTTGTGGGCAGCAGTAATGGACTTGGTGCAGACAGTTTGAGACTGGCTACTTGAGGCACACTTTAACTGGAGCCAGAGCCGTCCAGAATGAAATACGGCTCAAATAAACACAGACAAACCCACATTCTAACATCATCCATATTGCTTTAAACAAGGAGTATAGGCGTACATTCTATACATGGACACACACACACACATGCATCCTGACACATTCAAGGTCACGCATGCACATTTAGACTGCAGAAGATATGAGAGAACGCTAAGTTGATGCTCATGCATGAAGATGAAGGCTCAAGCAATGAAACATGATTTTCAGACTTTAAGTATATAAAGCACATCAACTCGATCTCTATAGAAAGAAATCACATGTTTTGCTACAACTCTACTGACACACATGGACGCTCTTTCACTCCTCACTTTACCTTTGTGATGTGGGTGAGCCCTGATGAAGTGCTCTTAGAGTAGTTTCTCATTTTGCGTAACCTGACCCCGCAGAAGACAGCATCCACTTGCATGGTTCCTTTCCTTCCAAGTATAGTTTGCCTTCTTTTTTTTCTCTCCCCCTCTCTCTCTCTCTCTCCCCCCTCTCTCTCTCTCTCTCTCTCTCTCTCTCTCTCTCTCTCTCCCTCCGGTTTGTACACCCCTACCCCTGCCACCGACCTCTCTCCCTTTGCATAGCCCCTGCCTGTACCTCACACACAGAGGACACAGAGTGCAGATCCAAGCACACAAGAGGTTTGAAAAGAGGCACAAAGTCAGAGAGAGAGGTCCCTCCTCCCGTCCAGCCTCTGCGCTACAAATGTTTACAGCTCTTTTCTCCACTCGCGGCTCTGAAACACTCACTCATTCGGACTCCTGTCTCTCAATGACGCCGGCCCTTCTCTTTCTCTCCCCTTCTCAAACTTTTCCCACCCCCCCTCCCTTCCTCCTTCCTCCCTCCTTCTCTCTCTCTCTCTCTCTCTCTCTCTCTCTCTCTCTCTCTCTCTCTCTCTCTCTCTCTCTCTCTCTCTCCTCCCTCTCCATTTTCCATCATCACCCCCCTCTACATCCCCTCCCACCCACCTAAACCCCCCACCGCTGAACTAATCTGCAGCTGGCCGGCCGATTGGAACCCTAGTTGCCAGAGAAACAGAGTGTCCTGCTAAAAAAAAAAAAAAAAAAAAGAAATGGAGGAATGGAGCAGGAAGGGGCAAAGCTGAACACAAATGAATACATAAATAACAGCCTCCTCTGGGAGCAAATTAAGGAAGCCCAAGGGCCACTTTTCCTCTCTCAGTGAGGGGACAACATGTTCATCTATTTTATCTCTTTACACGTGACAGTCAACAACAACAACAACAACAACTAGCCTACAAGTAGTGTAGGAGCGTCTGTGCTGAATGCCCTGTGTGGTGAGGCTGAATGCTCTCACACAGAAAGTGGTTCGGCAGCGTTTGGGTTGATTACGGCTGACCTCTGCTCAGCCGCGGAATACAAAGTGTGGAGTTCAGCTCAGGCCCCCGGGCTGAAGAGTGACTGCATGTTCCTGCAGAACGAGTGGAGAAGAAAAAGTGAGTGAGAGAGAGCAGCTAATAAAAGGCTGGACATGCATACAGATGACCAGCGTGATTAATGATTGACCTGTTCAGCCCCACAGGCCCTCTTTGCCAAGTCCATTATTACAAAAGGTATGTTTTACGGACAGTTTTCAAAGCCAACCGTCTTTATGTTGAACATGTATTGTTGTCATTTATAGAGATCTGGGTATTTAATGATAAACAAGACACTTTGAAATTCCCATTTCATAAGGTTGCAGCCGTAGAGTGACATCTTTAATATTGTGCGATTGAGTGAAGTTGGGGCAAAGAGACACTTAATAAAGTATAGAGACGGAATTATTAGTCATATTTTAATAATTGTTTAATCTTTCAGGCAATTTTTCAAGCAACATGACTAAACATCCCCTTTAGTTTCACTTCGACTTGTGCAATTATTTTGCTACTTTTGTATTCACTTCTTTTCTGTGTTCTGTGATTGCTGGATATCCCTGGACTTTGAACTGTTGGTCACACAAAACATTGTAATGTTGTACAGCAGCTTTTATGTTGTTGTAACTATACACTGATTGGTAGTTTGATCTATAACAATGCATCATCTTTTATAAGATGACCATATTTTTAAGTATGTAAAATCTGAATCTGCAAAATAACTAGTAATTATAGCTGTCAAATAAATAAAGTGGAATGAGAAGTCAAAAACAAAAAAGTGGAGTATAGCATCAATTAGATTTACTACTAAAATGTACCTCAAAATTGCACTTAAGTACGGTACTTGTGTCACACAATATTGGGTATCGGGGTTGAACCTGTAATTTGATTTGACTTTTATACAAATGCAGTTATAAGGGCCCTAGCCTTCCTAAAGTGTCTAACAGCATCACCTCTGCAGAGCGACTATCCTGCCGACCTCTGAGCCCAAACGCTGACCTCGCCTTTGAAATGCAAGAGAGATCTAAAAAAGCCTGGCTTGTCCATCAATAGCTGTGGGGGGAGCAGGGTGGGGGCTGGTAACATCTGTTTGGCGTTTATCCCACCTTATTGTGTTGCCGAGTCCTCTATCGGGCCTACAGATGGGATCCTGGGAGCGCACCGAGCCCAGTGTCCAGAGGACTCACACCGTGACTGGGAACATGGCCGGCGCGAGTTCTCAGTCCTTGATGGTGCAGAGGAGGCTGATTGCAAGACCTCGGCTTTAAGCAGAGGAAATGACAATGAAATCAAACCCAGGGGGTGTGTGTGTGTGTGTGTGTGTGTGTGTGTGTGTGTGTGTGTGTGTGTGTGTGTGTGTTTTTTTTTTCTTCCCTGCCTCCTCCTTTCCTTTACGACCCAGAAACAAATGTTTCCGTAATTAAAGCAGCGCTTAAGTAATCTTTCAGGAACTTTGTTCAGGAAAAAGACAGCATATCCTACCAGGAAGTACTTGTTAATGCCACTTCCATTAATAAGGCCTGTAAGCTACCACATGCTGTAACTCCACTCTGCACAATAATGTAGAAAATGTTGTTGTTGCATTAATCTCTTCTAACTGAAAAAAGTCCTGCAATTTTAAAGCCAACATAACGGCAATCGATTAATCAAGAATATATTTGTCTAAATTAATTCTAATTTAAAATATTTAATATTTAAAACAATTACTTGCAGCGGTAGGACCTAGAGGTGTTGCTTTCTGTTACAGAAGCCATTTCAGTGCACATTTTCAAAATGCATCAAAAGACACTAGTTTATAACTTAATAAAGTTTATGTCCTTCTCTTTCCTCGCTCCTTTCCTCTCTCCTTTCCTCTCTCCTGTAAAGCACTTCATTTCTTTCTGAAAAGTGTTATAAAGTGTGTGTTGCTTTCTTAGTTGCCATGGGGTCTGCTCTTCCAAATTGAGATACAGAAATAAACCTATAGAATGTAAGCTTTTGATTTATAGCATTATAAACTGTGGTAGGCCCATTTTAACTGTAATGAACAATGTTTTGGTTTTTTTTACAACTAAAATGCATTTTTCACAGCAGACATTGTCAAAGCAGGATAAGCTTTTTCTGACATTAATGAAGGTTGTTTTCCATTTAGATGAGCCAGGTCCATTACAGCCACATGCTGGCTCACTGGGACACTCAGTGGAACAGAGCCTTTGTTAATGTTAGCTGCTCCACCTGTGCTCTACCTGCTGTATAAATGTCTTTCTATCAAATGTCTCAATCGTTATGATCAGGTTTGCATCCTCCTGTCATCCCTTCATTCCCTCTGTTTCCTCTGGTAGGAGAAAGCCACTCAGGATAATGTGTGATTTGTCTCCATCTGTAGGACACGTGGCGTCTCTGTAGTTATTCGAAGAAGAAGAAACAACATAAGATCACTAGTATAGTCGCAGTGGTAGTTAACGTACCGTGAATACACACGTGGCGTCAGTTAGTTGGCCTCCTCACCCAATTAACTTAAAAAAACGGTCACCATTTTTGATTTATACTTACATAAATAAAGCAACACCTCAACAAAACGGACAAAAAAGTAAATGCATTAGCTTTAAAAAAGCGCACACTAGACACGACTCCGTCTTGTTTGATACAGCTGTTAAAAGTTTATTTTTTTCTGGTGAGCGTGCGCCTTTAAGAGAAAGCCACGTGCTCTCGACGGCCCTACGTCATACCCGGACGTGAAGCGACTGCCATGATGTGTTGTTTATATGGATGTTATTTACCTGGTACGGTGGCGTACATGTCTCACTCTTTGACAAGTAGGAAAAGAAGCAACCCAGTTCTGTCCCGTTTACTGGAAAGTGTAGTAACAATTTATTTTAATATTTACCTTACTGATTATACGGTAATTAAGTAGTAACGTTAGATAGCTCAGTAATGTTGTAGCTAGTTTAATGTAGCATTAATCCAGGTCGCCTCTCTCTCTTCTACTCTTCTGTAAACTCGCGAAATGTTGATGTGCAGAACGCAGATTATTCTGAATTTGGAGTAATGCTTTACTGATGATTTTTGACAAAAGGGTGTTTTCGTGAAACAAGACAACCACATGGACAAAGTCACCTCCTGGACTGAGCGAACAGCCATTTTAAACGATGGCCACCTTCGGAGCAAGAGCAGTCCTCCTCAGCCTGAGGTGCACCATCCGGAGGGCAGGCTCCTTTACCGGAAGCGGGCTCGTGCACAGCTCCAGGGCATGTTTTGTTAAAAGAGGGCGGATCTTAACGCAGATACCCAAGGTCACACTGCTATGTTGGGGTGCAGTCAATGCATCGTCCTGTGCAGCAGCCGCATGCCAGGAAGCAACTCTTCCACGTCTAACCGCTGACAAGAAGTCTCTAGCCAAAGTCCAAGTGCACAAGGTTGTGTTTCTTCTTCGCCTCGGCCTCCGTGCGTTGGTGCTGCTCCTCAAATTTGGCCCCCTGCTCCTCCTGTCCCCCTTGGTCCTGGTGTCCGCCCGCTGGGCGTCTCTCTGGCTGGAGGCCCTGCTGTGGGTGACTGAAACATCTGGGCCCACTTTCATCAAGCTGGGTCAGTGGGCCAGCACCCGGCGGGACATCTTCTCCCTGGAGTTCTGCGAGCGCTTCTCCACGCTCCATGTGAAGGTGCGCCCGCACTCCTGGGCCCACACCAAGCAGTGTCTCCGGAGGGCTTTCGGGGAAGGCTGGAGGAAGGTTTTGAGGTTTGACAGCAAAGAGCCAGTGGGTTCGGGATGTGTGGCGCAGGTGTACAAAGGCTGGGCGAAGGCGGACCAGGTGGAGGACCCGGCCTTCCAGTCTCTGGTGGAGGAGATGGAGAAGGAAGACTTGCTAGAAGCCTGGGAGATCCCTGGTCTGGGAGGAGTGGCCAGGTCCCTGTGGCGGCTCTGGAGGAGGGGTAAGGAGGAGGAGGAGGAGGACTTTGGGGAGAGAAGTCACCCAGAAGGGACATGCAGCGCAGAGAAGGAGCATCTGATACCTGTGGCTATCAAGGTGAGTGTCACTAAATAGCCTTTTGCATTTTGTAAGCCGGTCAGCAGATGTTTATGAATTATTATTTTTTCCCAGGTGGTCCATCCAGGCATCAGGAAGCAGGTGGAAATCGACCTCCTGCTGATGAAAGCGGGGAGCTGGCTCCTGCAATGCCTGCCCGGACTCAAGTGGCTCA
This sequence comes from Cebidichthys violaceus, assembly GCF_023349555.1. Lineage (NCBI taxonomy): Eukaryota > Metazoa > Chordata > Actinopteri > Perciformes > Stichaeidae > Cebidichthys > Cebidichthys violaceus. Next base: position 5,096,245 of record NW_027176483.1, read on the forward strand.
GTCTGTGTGAGATAGTAGACGAGTTTGAGAAGCTCATGATCAAACAGGTGGGAATATTCAGACCCCCAACGTTCAGAATAACACAGAACTCGAGCCGTTTGTCTCGTCATCAATAAAAGACCTATAAATAACGTTGTAGAAAGGGTCTTTTCAGCGGTCTGACTGAACTTTTATTTCAGATTGATCTCCGTTTTGAGGCCAAGAACATCGAGCGTTTCCAGGAAAATTTCCGCAATGTGGATTATGTCAAGTTCCCAACCACGTTACGACCATTTGTCACCCGGACAGTTTTAGTGGAAACTTTTGAGGCGAGTACAGAAGGATTTAAAACACCGACTGAGTGACAGATTGAGCTCAAAATGTACAATACAAGCAAGTCGGACATATCAGAATATACAAATGCACACTTCTATTGTCGTCTTTAACAGACTCCACCTAATGTGACACAATGTCTGCGATTTCCAGGCAATATAGGATCATCCTTGTTGAATGAATATCGTAGGAATGAGACCAACATTCAGTTTATATGCAACCTTCCTCCATCAGGAGAGTGAGCCCGTGTCCAACTACCTGAGCGATGAGGTTCCTCTGGAGGTGAAGCAGAAAATAGCCCGGATGGGAATGGAGACCATGCTGAAGATGGTGAGATGCGTCACCTGCTGGATATCGGTTGCATCTGATTTGATTGTTACCATTACAGTTGATTTCATAACGCGTTCAAGTTTATATGTTATTTTAATTTGTTGTTTCTCTCTCCATCTGCATTCCAGGTGTTTGTGGACAACTTTGTCCATGGAGATCTGCACCCCGGGAACATTCTGGTCCACTCTTGTGGGCCTCTTCCCGGCTCCACTGACGGTGCTGGTGCATCGTGGGACGCCCACGGTAAGACCACCCTCACTGACTTGTGGGACACGGTGGTGGTCAGCTTCAGGCCAGACGGGTGTCCTCTCCAGCTGGTGCTGTTGGACGCCGGCATCGTAACCCAGCTCAGCGACTACGATCTCGCCAACCTCAAGGCCGTCTTCACAGCTGTGGTGCTGCATCGGGTAAGTGATCCTGATGGAGTCACCTGGCCGTTTACTTATACTTGACTCGCGTCAAATATAGCAGAACATATTTTAAAACATGTTTGACACATTTTAAAATTGTAATCTGTTCCACAGCAAATCCACTCAGCGTTCAAATTATTAAATATGCTTCTTAGATAGAAAGAAATAACAAAGAAGAAAGGAATGTATTCTGTAGGTCAAAGAAAAAACCTCCCGGATCTTTTGATTTCCTGTCTTCAGGGTGAGCGAGTGGCGGAGTTGCTCCTGAATCACGCCCGGGCCAATGAATGCCAGGATGTGCCGCAGTTTAAGAAGGAGGTGGCCCAGCTGGTGGACACCGCCCTCAGCAACACCCTCTCTCTGGGAAAGGTACCAGCCTCGATGTGTGCTCTCTGTTTCTGATGCAGCCTATCAATGATGGCCATGATTATTGTGTCACCATATTCATTCATTCATTCATTATATTATTATGTTAGAACATTAGGAAAGAAATAGAATTTTTGCCGTCATTCTGCAAATTAAGCAAATTAGCCTCTGAGTAATTCTCATTCTCTAAGCGGTTAATTAACGGTTAACTTTCTGACGTAACGTAAACATACTTAATAGATATTGCTTGGTCATGGCGGTCACTGATTACTTTTAACATTTTTTTTTTTTGCATTCCTAGTTCCAAGTGGGTGAATTGCTCTCCAGAGTTTTTGGTCTACTCATCAAACACAAGGTAAACATCTGGAGGTCACATACGTTAACGTTGAACAAACACACATCTGGTTCAGAGCTCTTCTCTCTTAAAGTGACACTACGACCGGCAACAACTCTGACTGACCGTCCGGCCTAATACGGTTTTCTCAAGTAAAAGGTTTTGGGGTTTTCTTTTGCAGTGACCTTGTCAGTGTCAAGTGTTTCTTGCAGTACTTTTGAGTTTTAGCTTGAAGAAATGTAGAATCACAAAAATCCTATTAAAAGATCTTAAAAGCCACAGAAACAAGCGTGACGCGATAACTCTGCTGCTGAGCTATGAACCTTGATGTTAATTGTTTTTTTTTCTAGGTGAAGCTGGAGAGTAATTTTGCCTCCATTGTGTTCGCCATCATGGTGCTGGAGGGTCTCGGCAGGTCACTGGATCCGAACCTGGACATCCTGGATTTGGTGAAACCCCTGCTGCTAAAGAACAGCGCTTCACTGCTCTGACACCAACGCACATATCACTCACTCACACACACACACACACACACACACACACACACACACACACACACACACACACACACACACACACACACACACACACACACACACACACACCTGTAAGTACATACATATAGTGAATTGTTAGAAAAGGCACATGTGTATACTGTATCCTCCTAATAGCTATGATGGGTTGTGTTCAAGCGTACGAGATACTGTGGATCACCGCATCACTTTCTCATCACTACATTTTAGCAGTGACCTCATTAAGTTTTACGCTTTCATTACTACTTCTCTTGAGGTTTTTTTTTATTTATATTATTTTGATGTAACATTTTACCCACAGGAAAATAAAAACCTTCCAGGCCTCTTTAACGCAGGCTAATGAATCAGAGTATGTGCGCTTTACGTGACGCATCCCTTGTTTATTGAGTGCTAATGGACACATTAGCAGATGCACAGATTGCATCAGAGGGCATTTTAATGATCTAAAATATATAAGAAAATCCCTAGTTGATACTCCGAAGCATGCTTTATGTTTTAATGAGCAACATTGATCTCAGGATGTCTTTTATCACCCCATGTTTTAGTGGACCTTCGATGATGTTGTCTAATAGGCCATGTTTGCTTTAGGGTGAATCACAATGTACTGTAACATTGACCAAGTGAAGCCTTTGGCTAATTGTGCTCACAACTGACTCATGTATTTTTAATATTCCATTAAAACGGTGGAAACACATGCTATATTTTTAAAAAGAGAGTCTGTGCCAATTCTTTCTTGTGTTGCCTTTAGTGAGCGGTTGCACGTTGTCTCACCCTTGTTTTAGTGAGGTTGACTGATGCAGCTTCAAAGCAGAACATTCACAACGGGATCCATTTATTTACAATTTTATTAAATCTGTCAATGAAAAACACAGACGAGAGACGCGATTCTGTCAATGTCATCAGGAAGAACAGTCAGCATGGCTGAAAGAGTGAGATCAGGAGGTTTGGGTGCAAAAAAAAAACTCATCACATACCCTTTATTGCAAAACTGTAGATATTTTTTTTTAATTTTTTTTTTTAATCTCCATCAAGAGCCCAGACAGAGCAGCACGGTTCAAGTAAGGAAAGGGGGGAGAGGTGACAACTGTGTGTGTAAAAAAAAAAGAAAAAAAAAAAAGAAAAGAAAATTCAATAATAATAATAATGATGACAAAAGAAATAAAAACATCTCTAAAAGACAAACACAATCACCTCAGTATAAGACGAGATTCTGTCACGGTCACAACAACCAGAGAAAAGTTGTTTTCTTTTTTTTTTTCCTCTTTTTTTTAATGAATTAAATAGTTTTTAAAAATATCTCACCATTTACTTATAGTTATCTTTTTTCATTTATTGCGAAAAATAGGCAACTGGACTAATTGTGATGATGCAAGTTTCTGTGTCTGTGTGTGCGTGTGCGTGTGTGTGTGTGTGTGTGTGAAAGAGAGAGACAGACAGAGAAATAGAGATTAAGTGGAGAGATATAGTGGAACGTCTTGGAGCGTTGGCACTGAGAGCGGCAGCAGTGTGTGGCAATGCAGTACGCTCATTCAGCCACCGGGTGGCACAGTTCAGTCTGAACATTCCTCCAGGGTATCAGAGGACCCCCCCCACTGTATCAGAGGACATCAAAATATGCCAACAACAGCCTCTGTTTTTTTTGTTTTGGAATGATGCTTGTATGTTGAAACTTTGTCCACGGTCGCTTTTCTGCGTTGCAAGATCTCAGTTCTATGTACAAAGGTTTCAAATCCCTGAAGGACATCTACAAAGACTAGTGCAACCTCCATGTGACTGCCCCCCCCACCCCTTTTCTGGAGTAGCTCAGGGATCAAAGGGCTCCTCTATAGGGGGGGGGGGGGGAATAGTACCAATCAGATCAGGTAAACGTGCCACAAAAAAACTCGGGAATAAAAGTCAGGAATGGTGGCAGAGGACCAATATTTAGGAATGTCAAAAGAGGTTGTAACATATTTACCTTCCTCAGAGGGGGCACCAACGAATCCTGACACAATTATTTCTAACAGAATGTCCAAGAGAGGTGATGAAAGAAGGAAAGGAACCGGCGAAATGCACAAATAAGATATCGCAACCATCGTCCGTTTGTCACATCCGTTCATGCTGATCCATCAAGTCTCCCCATGCATTTTAAAAACAGTCTCTAAAGACCAAGCGTTCCTCCTCCGTGTTGAATTGATTGTATTTTTGTTTGCTTTTTTTTTGCTCATCCCGCACTTTTTCTGTCCGTCTTTGTCAGAGTGGCGACTGTCAGTGTGGTGCCCCCTGGAGGACTGGCTGCCCTCCAGTTCTCTGAGGTGGCCCAGCAGGAGCATGCAGCTCATTTAGGAGGAGGGGGGGAGGGGAGGGGGGCGCAAACAGTGAGGAGGGGCTTTTTGGGGATTGGATTTTTGGAAGAAATCAGGGTGTAAACTTTTAGTCCAATGTGGGTGCTCTCTTCCATAGCAGGGTGGCGGGGGGAGGCAAGGGTGGGGCAACAGGGCTGGAGAGAGAGGAGAAGAGTCTAGATCTGGAGCACAGGCACATGCGCTCGTTATCTCTCTAAAAAAAAAAACCCCACAAAAACACTGTCTGTCTTTGAGGCCCTGGCTGTGTAAAGGTCGTGGCAGATGGGGAGCTCCTCGTTGGCTTTTCTTTCACATCGTTGAAAAGATCAGCAGCTGTCAGTGGTCCATGACTGGATCCAGACACGGTAAAACAGAGAATTCAGGTGGTGGTGGTGGTGGTGGTGGTGGTGGGGGGACTGGCTGACATCTTGACGGCAGAAGAAAGCACGTCTCTCTTTTCAGACAGAGCCTGACTTCTCCCCTTGTTTACGTGAGCAGCATCCATCTTCAAATGATCTTTTTTTGGGGGAGATGTTTGGGAAGACACAGCTACTATGTCATGTTATCTCCATAAGCTCGTCTTTACATTCCTTATGGGAAAAGAAGCCTACTCAGAAAAGCATGTAATGGATGCGAGGGATAGGGGCGGGAAAGAATACGTCTTAATCATCTACTCTGACTGTTTGTCTCCAGCTTCTCTCCATGCTGTTGTTCCACAGGCTGCCTTCCACCTGGGGTTGGGGGGAGTGGGGGGGGGGGGGGGGGTGTTTGGGTTAACTGTTGGGGGTCAACGGGTGGAGGGCGTCTGATCGGAGATTGTGGCTACGAGTTGAGCCAAGGGTGGTTGAGGCATTCGCCCGCCGACGCCCTCTTCTCGGGCACCATCTCCAGCATGGGCAGGAGGAAGTGCGTGAAGTGGCCGGCGTCTTCATGCGCCCAGCCGTACTTCTCCACCAGCACGTCAAACAGCGACCACGGCTTCAGCTTGGTGATGTGCCGAAGCTCTCCTGCGGGGGGGGGGGGGGAGATAAGGAGCAGAGTCAATGATTGCAGGAGGATGTGGGGAGAAAAGACAGGGGCTTAGATTAGAGGGTTAGTTCACCCATAATAATAAGACTGGTGATATTCTTCTTTTGATGAATTGATCCAGCAAGTAGCCAGAGCCTGATATTACTTATCACTTCGTGCTATGGAGCTCCATTGTCGTACCGGCTGACACGTTCCTTCATTATGATGAACATGGGCGCTGTGGCTTGTTATGGGTCAATTCCACATTCACTGTCTGCTGTTGTAGATATAAAATAGTCCCCAACACGTGAACAGCTGTTGGGGACTTGACCTTTTCATAAAGAAAATGCACCATGTGTTTGTGCCTCGTTTTTAAATATCATACGTCAGTAGGAACAAATAGACTCATGGCTGACAAATTGTTGTTTTTTACATCATGGAATTTGTTGAAATAAGAAAAATATAGAATAACACCAGTCTTATTTAACTCTAGTCATATCTAGCCATGCAGATAATTTTCATTTTGCAATTCCCGTCCATCTCTGAAATTGCTTACAGCATTGAAATAAAATTTAAAGGAATTCAAATCTTTATTAAAACCAGCTAATGTACTATCATGTAAGAACATGATCTAAAATACGACAGATCCTTTTTTTTTTGGTACCAATTCTCAAAACATGATATAGTATCAGTAGTATTTATACTTTAGGAATCAATCCGGCAACCCCGAATCTAGAGTAACCAGAACCACGTATTAAAAAGGAAAGATGTTGCTGTTTCATTTTCCAACGTCATTTTTCAATGTTTTGTGCACACACACACACAAAACTATCTGGCATGGCTAGATTCCCAAAGAGGTAAGTCGATTTTTGATTTGGTTATTTGGGTGAACTGACTCTGTAATCTGACGCCACAGCAGGCCACCGTTCTGCAGCAGCTCACTGATTAGTTCAGCCGCTCTGTTTGAACGTGTGCTACTCAGTGAGGTGCTGAAAACCTGTAGAGTTCTTGGCTGCGAACCACGAGAACGGAGGGCGAGAGGTGGAAGAGAGAGACGGAGAAGTGACGATGTAATGGAAACAGACGTGGAGAGGAAGGTGTTTATTATTACAGAGCGGAGGAACATGAATGGCTGCGAGCACAAGACTGACGGAGAGGAGGAAAGAAAGTATGACAGGATGATTAATGATGGAGGCGATCAAGACCGAAGGTCCAGTTCAAACCATGGCTGCCATGGTTACCTCTCCTTCCTATACACTGATTGGAGAACTGGGGGAAAGGAAGCCATCACGACTTCCCTTGTATTTTATTGATCCAGGCACAGTGTTGAAAAATAAATAAATATATATTTTCCTTTTTTGCATTAATGGAGACAATGCTTGTCATACATTACTGTATGTTTATAATGTTTAGGTCTGTTTTCTTGTAAAAGTGCGTATGTTTCTGTCTCCAATCAATGTATCTACTCACTACTCCGCCCAAAGTTCAATACAGATCGGTGATGCGTGAAGGAAACAAGGTAACGAAGCCGCTCGATGGCAGCGCACGGCCGATGGCAGCGTGGCAGACAGGAGAAGCCCAGAGAGACAGAGAGACAGAGCGGGAAAGTCAGACCAGATTAACGGAGCGCCACGGGATAAAAGGGAGAACATTGAGACATCGAGTGCAGGCTCAGACCTCAGATAGAGACAACATCAAAGGCAGAATATTCAGGTCTCATGGCACATTATGAAGAATATATGAGCAGAAAGGGAAGGAGATCGAGAGAAAGGAGGGAAAAAAAAGAGAATAAATGAGAGAGTGCACCGGGGTTATCAGCGGTACCAAACACAGATCCACACACTTACCGGGGACTCAAAGATGAGCAGCATCAGAGAGGGTGAATAAGACCTCAGCTGCAGTGAGGTAAAGCCCAGCTCTATGGAGCACTTTACTATCATAGCTAGTTCTAATATTGCTTTTGTGATGTTAATGTCAGAGTAGACTACTTCTTTAAAGTGAGGCTTTTGCTCACCAAAAGAATATTGATTCTAATTTTGATAGAGTATATTGATAGTGAATAGTGATGAATTATTTATAGGTTGATTTGTTTGTTTTCACAAAAAAATCATCTGCTGATAAGAAGGCAAAATATCCGACTATCTTTTGTCAATATGAAGATATTAGGTTTTCTGATTATTTAGAAAATGAACTTGTGATTGTAGTGAATTGATTTGGCCATTCTGCTGCACGATAAAGACAATCACAACAGTAGTGTCTGAAGAATTTAAATGTAAATTACGAATACAGATGGGCGATAAAGCGGAAATCATCATCACAATATTAAGAATATTTTTCCAGTTTCTATTTTGTCACAACATGGAAAAAACAGAAACATTTGAAATATTTAAATTGATATTCAAATCAACTAACTGTGTACCACTGTTTCACGCTAAGGTTTTAAAACTTCAAATGTGTATAACTACACCATAAATAACGTTTTTAATAAAAAGAAGATGGTGATGAATGTTTGCAACTTTTTTTTAATGGAACACGTTTTTGTGATTAGCACAATTTTACTTTATTTATTGTGTGTTTTTGGTTCCCTCAACATAAACCTGAAGGCCTGAAACTCAAATACAATGTGATCGAATCATGATGATATAACACCAATGAAAATCAATAAACTACAACAATTAATTAACGCCCAGCCCTACAATTAAGCATTAATTTCTGCTGTGATGGACAACTTATCATAAACCATCTGAACTGTCTTCATTGACAATACTGTGGCAGTACTATGAACTTCACTACACAAACAACTTGATCCTCCTGCACTACAGCGACCCTACAGCTAACCGACTGAGTTGTTTACCTTTCTTGGAGAAAAACTCTCGGCTGTACTTCCCGGCAGCGAACACTTTGCGTGGGACCTTCCCAAGGAGCTCCATGATCAGAGCGATGTGGTCTGCCCACCACCACATACATCACAGAGGGAACAGGCACGGTTCATCATTACAGCATGCACACACACACACACACACACACACACACACACACATCAACACGACCGGCTGCATGGGACCGACACACACTGATGCCCTGGGGTTATACGATTATTCTCACTGTTTGAACTCACAATTTCTGCATAATGCATCCAATTATTAATAAAATCAAATCCAAAGCAACAGGAACTTCCAAGTTTATACAGCGAGTGTTTTCTAGTGTCCATGTCTGTCCGTTTTAGACATCTGTGTGTCCCAGTCCCACCAGCTCTCTGGCCAGCGCTACCTCTTCGGTTGAAGAACTCCCGGGAATATTTTCCGGAGAGTGCAAAGTGCCTCGGAATACAGCCCAGCAGCTCTATGATGTGGGCTATATGGTCTATGGAGGAGAGAGGGAGGTGGGAGGGAGGGAGGGAGGGAGGAGAGGGGGAAGGAAAAATAGAAGAGGAATGAGGGGGGAAAGAAAGGAGATGCCAAAGAGAGAAAGGGCAACGACAAGGAAGGGGAGGGAGAGATGAAAGTAAAATGCAAAGGAAGGAGAGGGGGGGATTGTGGGTAGGAAAATAAAAACAGGGACAGGATGTGACAGGTAGAAGAGATCACAGAAGGGTCGGGGAGGAATAAAAAGAGACAGTCACAGACAGTAAAGGAGAGAAACCTGTGTTAGTGAGCTGTGCCTCCACAGCAGAGGTGACGAAATGAAGTGATAAGCCTTAGAATAAAAGTCACATGCATTCAGATTCAGAATTGAATGAACTGGAAGCCGAAACTAGATTTCAAATTTGGCCTCAATGGATGGAGTCCAGAAGGTGTAAATGAGTACGTCATGATAAAACTGACTCTAGCTTATTGCCTGTGCAAAACATGCAAAATGAGGTTAACTGTGTGTCACATGCAATAAGAACAATAACACAATGAGCTGGACAAAGATCACAGGGAGATGAAGAGACAGAGGCGAGGATGACGGTGCAAATAAAAGGTGCTGTATTGCTTGATAGAGTAACATGTGACCCAGATATAGATGCACATATACTCACAGGATACAGTAACTGGCTAATGTTGCTCTCATGCCTCTGTTACTAACTGTCACCGTTTTACAGTTTCTGGGAAACGGATCCGTTTATGCTGCAAAGGTCTAGACACTAAGCACAATGACAGGAGTTGTGTGAGCTGAGTAGGGTGAAGATGAGTGGAGGCATAGCAGCAGAATAAAAGGACAGGATTTACAGTTGACAGTGGATAGGGGGATTTGGGGAGAGGGATGGCTATAGTTGAAACTAAGCTCACTGTGGCCATTTTTTGATGGTTTTGATCCATCACAGTTTGGGTCCATTGCTCAGATGCATAGTTAAAAACAATAGCCCCTCTTTTATATAAATGGCATGCTTATTAAACATGCTTAATTAAAACTCTGCGTACTGTACAATCAACAATGTCAAATACTGGTGTTTAAGAGGAAAATGTTGCAACGCAAAATCTGTACTCTGCACTGCAAGTGTTTTTCAAAAGTAATAAACGTATTTTGTAACGGTATGACATTTTCACGATATAACAGTCTCAAATATCACGAATTCACTGTATATGGTATTACACGCACGAAAAATAAAAAAAATCATGATAAACTTTAACAACTTATATAACTGAAGCATGATAGTTTGCATGTTTGCAGCACTATAGTGTGTTAAATGAACTACTAAATGAAAAATATCGTCTGCTGTGGGTTTTTAAAATAATGCTCTATGATTATTATGTCTGTACCTTATCCACAAACACTCTCACTTATGTCAGTTTTTTTTTTCATTTGAATAGTGTGGTGTACCGTTACAACCCTAACTAAAAGTTAAGTGCATCTGAAGCTGTGACTGCATCGCTGCGTGTTAAGAGCAGCAATGCATCTGAACAATGGAGGTATTCTGTAAATTCAATCGAGGTTAAAGAATGCACAAACAATAATATTCATATGAAAATACATTAAACTGATTACATTTTTTTTAACTAGAACAGTTCATAAGACAATTAAGACACTTTGCTTGTGCATTACTGTGCTACATTGAACATCTTCCCTCACCAGAAGCTGGTTTTCATCTTCAACTCAATATCTAGAAAATACTGAGATACGATATTCAGCCATGATTCCCCTGTGGGAATACTTTCACATGACAAGTCTTCTGTTTCTATTTTTGGAAATTACATTTTTTGTGTGTGTACATCATAAAGACCTAAATACTCACCCTCATCACGGGAGTAGTCCTCTCCAGAGTGGGGCTCAAACAAGTAATCTCCAGTAGCAAGCTCAAAAGCCTGCAAAGGACCAAATACAGTATACTTTATATTCTGTATGTGTGTGTGTGATTTAAAAGTTAGTATCCATGTGTGGTTTGTACAGTGTGTATGTTTGTGTCCTCACCATGCAGGCAGTACTCCAGATGTCTGCAGGGGTGCTGTAACCAGCTCCTATCAGGACTTCAATGGAGCGGTACTGTCTCGTCTGGATGTCCTCTGTAAAGTGCTTGTGCTGTATCCATGGGAGGAGAGGAGAGGACAGGACAGGAGAGGAGAGGAGAGGAGAGGAGAGGAGAGGAGAGAATAGGAGAGGAGAGAATAGGAGGAGAGGAGAGGAGAGGAGAGGAGAGGAGAAGAGAAGAGAGGAGAGGAGAGGAGAGAATAGGAGGAGAGGAGAGGAGAGGAGAAAAAGCATTATCAACAATGACTCTTATCGCCCCCTAGTGTCTTGTTAATCTATGGCACCCACCTTATTACTTAAATTAATCTAATTAATCATTTAAATGAAATGAATGATGTCACCACTCATTTTGCCATATATAGCCCTCATTTATTCCCTGGGGTTTTTTTTTTTGCCAGAGGAAGATCTGTAGTTAATCGAAATGTTTAGAAGAAAGTTAAAAGGAGCTGTGATTCCAGTGTGTGTGTACTTTTTGGATTGCAATTTTATTGGTTAATAACTCACCATAAAAACTCCAGAGAGAGGGTAAACCAGATCCTCTGACAAAACTCACAACAGACTACTACCACAGAGAGTGCTGCAGGAGCGAGTCCTATTAGTTTGTTAATTAGTTGCGATGCTAACTTCCGGGGTTGGCCTACAAAAAAAAAAATCGTCATACATCATCCCTGCATCGATCTATATGTCCTACTGGATTTAGATCAGTTCGAATGTCGATGACCATTCAACCCTGTGCTGCTGCATGTAAAAAGATTTCAAACAATATAATGTACTGTGTCTTACCACCCAGCAGGCATTTCCAAGATCAGCGATTTTAACTCGAATAGACTCGGAGTTGCGCGGGTCGAGTGGGTTGATCAGGAGATCTGCAGCTCTGGCCCTGACTGGGAGGGGATGAAGTGGGGAAAGAACAGCGTTAACACATACAGTACGTAGAGATGAGAAGAGTTTACTCTCTGTTATGTACTAACAGACATTTATCATAGACCAGAGGCTCACAAAGAATTCATTCCTAACTCCTGATGACCTATTTAGAGTGTTGTTTCCCTGGCTTTGTGCCGTTTGCACTTGTGCACACATTTCGGTTTAAAATCCTCATCAAGCCCCAGAGATGTGATCGTAGAAGTGACCTTAGAGCATGAAAGTTAGAGTCAAAGTTAATGATAATAAAATGGCCGCTGTGGGTGGATGAGTAATGGTGTTGGTGAGTCATTAATAATACCCAGAGGTAGATATGTGGACACTATAACGTAATAACGAGCAACTGGATTATCTTCCCAGGCAGCAACATTTAAATAATCACATGAATAAATTATGTAAAATATATTAACAAACCAATTAATTGTGTAATCTTTAAAGAAACTATTTACATTCAACCCATTAGTATGAGTAATTTCATCATTATTAGTATCTTTCTACAGTTTTATTTTGATATAAGAATATATTTTAGTTTTAGTGTAAGGACTTGAATGAGCCTAAGTGTACGGATAAGGAGTTAAGGTGTCATTCAAGTGTCTCAGTTGGAATAAGGATAAAACAGCTGAGGTCTAAGCCCTATAAGCACGGCTATGAGCTACTAGAGGGAGCCGAGTAGTGTGTGTGTGTGTGTGTGTGTGTGTGTGTGTGTGTGTGTGTGTGTGTGTGTGTCTGTGCGTTATTGCATCAATAATACCTGTGTTAAGCTGCCTTAAAGCCGTTTGTGAGATTTAGTATGTGGCAGCAGTTTCACATAAATTTAAACATACATGCATGTCATGTCAATTAAGAATCCACCAGCTAAGTGACTCCTGGCTCAGACAGTTCATTTAATAGAGAGATTAAGCCGAGAGGCAACATTCAAACTCTGGCTTTATACTCAGACTCTTTGAGGGAGTGGACTTTGCTGAAACGTGTTGCCGTAAAATATATTTTTGGTGTCAAAAAAGTGGTGTTCATTTGTGATGATCATCTATCTGAACTAAAACCGTAAGTATCATAAACGTTTGTTGCCACAGAGATTCATTTCTGCAAAAAAAATCCTTTTAGCTTTTTGTCAAGGGAAGCTATAAATATATGATGGACTGCCCTCCTGTTAAACATTATGTATAAAGAGAGACACATTTGAGATCGAGGAGAAGTTAAAGATACATTTTGAACAGCTTATCCCCAGTCTACCTGTGATGTCATCTACTCTTACATTTCGTCCATTCATCACATGTTCACTGATTGGACGTCACCCCTAAAAATCAAGGAACTTACACCGTTTCTGGTATTTTCACCTGCATATTGAACACTGCTGGACTCAGTAATTATGTGTGAAAATAATCACTTTGTGTTTGTCAATAGGTGGATGTACAGTAACCGTACGGTCTTACCTTTGGGTGTGTCTCCCGTGCTCGAGGACGACACAGTGCGACTGCGGTCAGCGGCGGGGCTGTTGGGTGACCGGCCTGCGCCGATGTCTGCCGTTCCAACAGAAATGGGGTTTCCCGGCAGAGGATCCAGGGGCAGCTCGGGGAAGAGAGGCATGATGGCCCCATGGCGATCACTGCCGCCGTTGGTCAGCCCCGGCTCGGCCAGGTCGCCGTTGTACATCTCATAGCCGGAGCTGAGAGAGTGGTCCCTGTCCGTGTAGCTGAGCTCGGACTCCACCAGGGGGCAGAGGAGAGTCTCGGGGGTGGAAGAGGGAGGAGGAGGATTGCCGGGCTTCGGTTTCAGTCCCTCAGATCCCAACAGAATGTGACCGTTGGTTTTGGCCGAATTGCTTTTGTTGTTGTGGGGTTTGACCGGGGGGGAGGTGGTGTCCGTGAGGAGTTCCGTGGTCGTGTCCTCGTCCTCGTCTTCCTCATCATCCTCCTCCTCCTCATCCTCCTCATCCTCGTCCTCCTCATCCTCCCCATCCTGTTCCTTCGACTCCACTTTCTCTACCACTGCCTCCTCCTCTGTTTTGCTCTCACACTTTGGCTCCTCTGTTTCATTGTCCTCTCTTTCAGTGTCTTTCTCCTCTTCCTCCTCCTCTTCCTCTTCCTCCTCCTCCTCTTCCTCCTCTTCTTCTTCTTCTTCTTCTTCCTCCTCCTCCTCCTCCTCCTCCTCCTCCTCCTCCTCTGCCTTCTCCTCCACCTCTTCCTTATCCTCTGCATCTTTTAGTCCCTCCTCCTCCTGCTCCCCCTCCTTGTCCTCTACCTCTGCTTGTGTTGGATCTACATTTCCTTCATCTGTGGTGGGGGGACTGGTGCCATCTTTTTCAGCGGTAGGCGTGGGCACCTCCTCCTCCTCCTCCTCCTCCTCATCCTCCTCCTCATCTTCATCATCATCAGGGTCATCATCTGAGATGTGGGGTGTCTCGCTCTGCTCCTGGGGAGGCGCTGCGCCTAACATGGAGAGAGCGGAAGAAAAGCGGTTAAGAGAGGAAGTGGGTGGAAAGGAGATACAAACGCAATCAAAGACGGTGTAGGCAGTGAGTAAAAAAGCATGAAAAGAGATTGGAGAGACGGAGGCAAACGAGAGAAAAGGAGAATAAAAGAAACAGATGGTGAAGAGACAGAAGGTGGAGGAGGGAGACGAAGAAAGACATGGTTTTCTTTTTTTTTTGTGAATCAGCACAGCCTCCCATACTCAGTGGGACCAGCGTGGGCTGAGCGTTTGGAGCCACTCCACCTCCTATTCATTCACAGACAGACTGCACAACCTCACCTACTGTACACATACGCACACACTCACTCATGCAGATCTTTGCCTAAGAAAAAAAATCACCGTTCTAGTTGTTGGCAACCTGAATACAGTAAACCCAACCTAAAGATGTTGCCTACTGCATTTTACTGCTAGACTGAATCACAAATGCCTGAGTGTATAGAAACACAAAATAACAAACTAGTGACTTCAATGCAAAATAGAATGCACTTAGATTCAGACAAGACAAGAACCAAAGATAGGATTCAACCAAGATGAGCTTTTTGAAAGCTGATTATTATTATCTAAATATTTACATATATACACTCAGTCTATTAAGCTGATTAACACCAAATGTAAACATAACATTTGCTTTTTTTTTTTTACAAAAAAACTAGATAGATCTACATATGATAGATATGTAGATCTATCATCATCCATATGATAGATATGTAGATCTATCCAATCACATGCATCGTCCTGTATTCATCATATTAAAGATGGACGGCATTTATTCCTGATACCAGAATTTAATAATGAGATATTTAACAACAGCAATTAACCAGAGGAAAACTTGATATGACTCACATGTATGATTAGTCAACCTGATGGGCCTCTCCCGCTCCCGCTCCCTCTCCCTGTCCCTCTCTCTCTCCCTGTCCCTGTCCCTGTCCCTCTCTCCTCCCTCCTCCTCCTCCTCATCTTCCCCGTCCTCGTCGTCGTCATCATCCTCGTCGCTCTCTCCCAGAGCCATGCTGGGGCCCAGATGCGGTGGCGGCGGCTGCAGGGGTGAAGACCGGTTGCTGTCATTTTCCCCTTTCTCTCCCCCGTCATTGGCTCTCTCCTCCTTCTTCTCCGCCTCCCTCTCCAGGGCTTCGATCTCCAGCATCCGCCTCTCCAGCAGCTCTGCCTGCCGCTTCTGTTTCTTCTTCAGCTTCTTCTTCTTGTTCTTGGAGATCTTTCCCACCTGGGACAAAAAAAAAAAAACATCACAGGAGAGGGAGAGGGAGGAGAGAGGCAAAGACATCAATGAACACGAGGTATTCAAGGAATACAAAGTTTGGATATTTATTGGAATTGTGGGTTGTGATTTGTAAATATTAGTGCATTTTAAATAGAGCATAACATCACTGTCCAATAAAAAATATGTATCTCAAAATATATTTTGTCTTTTTCTTTTTTAGCAAAACCGAGGGATCAAGTGTTCCTTTACAAGTTCAGAAAACCTATTTTCTCAATCAGCTTCTTACTCTGAGTGACAGAGACATAAAGTACACAAATACACAATGTTCTGCCAAAGCGAATACACTAGAATGTATTTTTTCTGAACTTTAAGTATGATCGCTGATTTTTTTTTTTGTCCTTAATATTCAATTACAACACAAAACTGAAGATTTCAGATAAATAGATGTTTTAGAGATGCATGGTTTTCACAGGACAGCATGTTCTAATTAAGGTTCTTCTGATGGGGAAATGCAATGAAACGAAATATCTAATTTTACTGCATATAGTACTTAAAATTGCTGTGATCCCATTTATTGAGGATTCATTAAACAAACATATTCGCTAATTGAGAACAGTCGGAGCTTTGAAGCTACTAACCAATTAAAAAAAACTAAGAAGACAGCTTGCCTACAAATATTGTAGAGCGCTCAGTATCGTCCTTGTGCCATGAAAATTGACACGTGAATTGCTGTTCCTTACTTTAGGTTTTGGTGTGTGTGTGTGTGTGTGTGTGTGTGTGTGTGTGTGTGTGTGTTTATGTCTGTGTGTGCAATCCTCTCAGTTCATACTCACATCTGTTGTATTCACCGGTTTCAGCTGGGGGGCTGTGCTAACTGACAGACATAAAGAAAAACAACAACAATCAGAGGCTTTAAAGTTTCACCAACATCAATCCGTAACACAACCGAGTTCGCACCACGTTCAGTATTCCGCCCGCCTGGAAAAGAGATTGTTAGGTTTGGTACATGTTCCCTTTATAGAGCTGATACATACAGAATCTGTAGGTGAAGTGAGAGAATTGCAAACAAATGAAGAAAAAGATCGTTCACACTCCCACAGGCTTATCCGCTTGTCCCAGATCCATAATATTAATGGTTCATTCTTCCAATGCCGGAGAATGTAGTTACTATATAGTACAGCATACTCTCACCTCAATCAACTGACACCAATCAAAATTTGGATAATAAACTTCAAAAGAGTTGCAGTACGGTGAAACTTAATATACTATATATATATATTTGCAGGTTTGAGCAAACATATTTATATATATATTTCCAAATTAAATATGATCAATCTTTCACATTTTGCATAAGTGGTGTCTCATTATGCACGCTCAAATGACAAAGTGGTGCAAAAATTCATTTTAGGAATTAACAGATGTTAGTTTCATCTACTGAGGGTTTCCAGCTCTGCAGCTCAGCAAGTGCAATAATCCTCCATACCTTCAATCTTTTCTGAAACACATCACAAATGTCAGATGACACGAGCAGAAATAAGAGACAATTTGCTATGAAACACGTCTGCACTTATGTTAATGACGTAAAGCATTTTATTTATTTTGCCTCTTCAATCAACACCACCACCACCGAGCGCTTCTGTTTTGACAGTTGATGGTTGTGCGCCTCCCTTCATTTGTGTAGAAATGTAAGCAGTATAATTGGTTACCCTAAGGCTCAAAGAGACTCCATCCGCTGATGCAAGCAATTGACAGCTCAAGTCGCGGTTCACCGGGAGGACAGGGTTCATGTCGAGTTTGTCGAGACTGTTTTGTTAAGAACTTGATTTTTTTTCGGTGGAGGAACGTGGTGAAGGGAGATGAAAAAGACTCTGGGAAGGCACAAAAGGCTTCTCTGTGAATCCTTTTTCTTTACTGAGCGCTTCGATATCAAACATGGACGTTTCTTCATTCATTAAACGCATCAAACAAAAGACGATTTATTAAATCTTTGATTATTCATGATACATTTGCATTTACTATAGATAGCAATTTCAAATCAGGAATATGAGCATTTAACCTCCTTCATGTACTGTGAGCTTCCCCTTTTACCTAGACTGACTCCCCGATGTTAAGCTTCCTATTCCAGACAGCATTCTTCTCTCCTTCTGCTATCTATTTTGCTGCATCCTGTTCTAAGTGCTGCCCAGGACTATTGTGATCGGTTAAAAGAAATACAAACAGGACGTTTTTCCAGCGATACGAGAATGATAATGTATGGAGCCAGACCTTTCTTTAGTGCTGAGCCAGCGCTGTGGAGATGGGTCTGGCTATGTGAGACTACATTTTACCAAAGAATCTAAATTTCGATGAGAAAGCTACACATCTTGCGTGAATAAAAACACTAAACAAACTGCATCCTGGGTATCTGTGGAGCTATGCTACTGCCAAAGTTAGAGGTTACTCTAAAGAGTTTAGGTTTGCTTTTTTCTTTACATTTTTATTTACCAAGTAAAATAAATGCTAACTTAGTAGCAAAGAAATTGCAACACTAAGAAATAGTTTCCTGAAATATCTTTACTGGCTTTCGTGAAGAGAGTCAGTTCAGAAGATCAACGTCTCTCATGTACACAACATATGAAGCCTCAAGCCTCTACTCATCAGCAACTCTCACCAAGAAATCAAACTTCCCAAAATGTTGCGCTATTTCCTGTAAACTAAACATAGTGTGGGCGTCTACCTGCTGATCCAGACGGTGGGGGGGCTCCAGCTTTCTGCCATTCGGTCGCCTCCATGGCCATGCGCCTAACAAAGGCGTCATCTACACACATCAGGATGTTCTCTGGCTTGATGTCCGTGTGGATGATTTTACATTTAGTGTGGAGGTAGTCCAGACCCTGCAGGACCTGCAAACACATTCAGATAAACACAGATTTTATGACTGAACAACATAATCACACTTCTTGTTGAGGCATTTATACACTCTAAAAAATGCAGTCCGTCTCTATCTCCCTCCCTTTGATTCCTTCTCTCTTTCCCAGAGCCAAATTAAGCATTCTTCTAATGCTTGTCATTCTCTGAGGGCAGAGAGGCGAGGCTGTTGATGTTTTTGTTTCACTGATTCTCTCATTTGTTTCTTGTCCAGAGGCTTTTGAGATTGAAGCGGGGAACAGTCTCATTTCATTTTTACTCATCTTCAGCCTGGCTTTCAAGAGGCGGGAGGCTGGCAGCGGCTGAAACGGCTCAACAACTTCACATGCTCATCAGGTGGCTGAAGGGGAAATGCCTGAAAGCACTGCGTCTTCGGATGGCAGTGGTACTGAAGTGTGAAGTGCACAATAGCATGCGCTGTATCATTATTATTAGGCCTAAGTATTGGGTGTGAATTTTGCTGTGCGAGTCAGTCTTTTGCTCTTTATAGATTAGACTTATTCACCAAGTCAATCTTTTATAGTCCGCGAACAAGTTCCGTTTTCTTCACCCCCTCCCCCGAGGAATTCTAGATAAAACGACTGTAAGTCTAAAGTCACAGAGTTAGAAGACTACTGCTGAGTTTTACTACGTAGGTGCGGCATGCCTAAATCTTATCAAAAAGATTGTTACAGCTAATCACTATGCTATCACAGTGAACGCAGTGAAAAGCCTGATATCACGCATTTGCTGATTGGAGAAAAGCTCCGAACACAAACGTAACCCAAACAACATGAGATGGCAATTTGTCAATAAATGCAAAACAACTCCACCATGTTTTTAAATGTTAGATTTATGAAATATTTATTTGAATTTGATCTATTTGCATAATTATTCGACACGACAAAGATGGCTATTACTGTACTTGCAATGGTTAGATCTCACCATTTTATTTATAATTTTCTGGCTTGCACGCGACCGCCTCTCTGCCCTGCTTTTATATGGCAACTACAGCTGATAATGGCATCCGAGGAAGCGCAGCACCCACCCTCCGGTTCCCTCTCAGGTTAACACTGTTAGCTCTGGTCAGCACGTTTGCCATAGTTTGTACTGGTAGTGCTGTTAGCATCGTTAGCTACAAGCCATGTTTAGAGGCAATCAAAATGCTCCCGATCTTGTATTATGCACCTTTAATAAAAAAATCCCCTTGTCTGACCTTGTAATGCAATCTCCCAAAAGAATCCATGTAATGTCAATCGCAGTGGTCAGATACATAGATCTGGTTTGTGTGTGTGTGTGTGTGTGTGTGTGTGTGTGTGTGTGCGTGCGTGCGTGCGTGCGTGCGTGCGTGCGTGTGTGTCCTTACCTGTTTGATAATGCTCTTGACACATGGCAGTGGCAGACCTTGGTAGTTGGATTTAATAATCCACTTCAGCAGGTGGTGACCTAGCACTTCAAACACCATACACACATCTGGGATGAAGAGTCAAGGACTCACATTGTCATGTCTCTGTCAATCACACACACACACACACACACACACACACACACACACACACACACACACGAACACACACACACACACACACACACTCCTCTGATCGGGATACGTATGCCGTTGACTCCAGAGATCTTGAAATCATCTATCAGCTGAACCACCATGTCCTTGTTGGGGTCGCCGGGGTCGCTCTCTCTCACCTGGAGCAAAAGAAGACAAAGAGATGAAGCGAACATGACGGGAGGAAGGAACGGAAGATGAAGCAAGATAAAGAGAAAGATGAAAGAAGAAGGACACCCAACAGGGAAGACAGGAGAAAAAAAGGAAAGAAAGAGGGAATGGGATGACTGAAGGAGAATTGGAACGGTAGAAGAAAAGAGAGCAGGAAAGGAAGAGGACAAGGGAGACGGACGTGGGAGATACAGATGCTGAAAAATTGATTCTAAGATGACTGTCCTCTGCACCCGCCATGCAAGATAAATGACCAGTGTATCTTTAGTGTTTCTTGTTCACAGAGAAACACAGTGGGGGAGATGCAAGGTGTGAGGAGGGAGGGAAGAGGGACGAACAGGAGGCATATTAGGAGGATGACAAGGATGGAGAAACGGAGAAGAAAAGGATGATAAGAGGAAGTAGGAAAGAAAGGAAACACTAAACGCAAAAAGGAACAAACAAGGGAACAAAACAAAAAACGATGAAAAGAATAAGATTCCCAAACACTTCAAACTAGTCAGATTCTCACACATCGCAGCAGCTTGATCTCATCGAGGGCGGTCTCTGTGTAATGCTGGGCGCTCTTCACCACCTTCATCGCCACAAAGTTCTTCACTCTGTAATGACGAACACAGAGACATGCAGTCACTTTCTTACTAATGGGGTGTTAAAGCCAGTTAATGCTGATTAACGTGTGCATCGATATCTGTGACTGATATGATAATAATAAAATGTCCCTCACCATGCATTTATTACACGTTTGCTCAGCTATCGTTCACACTGCCCACACTGCCACTGGAAATGCAAATGTAGCAATGTGGCATTTCACAATGTAGAAACATTAATACTCCTTTATTCACCAAAAGAAGCTCGAGCGTAAGTTCAGTCAGGAAGACTAGACCTGTGCATGTTGATGGCTGTAGTTTATTTCTAGTACATCCGGTCATTCACCCTCTCTCTCTCTCTCACACATGCTTACTCATAACTTCCTTGCTGTAACAGTTCGGGGCTGTCAGCAGTGATAGTCGTGATATCTCATCAGCTGGTCTTGCCCATCCAATAGCACAGCATCACACCTACATTGTTAGCCTATCATCTTGCTGCTGTCTCTTTTTAAATATGACTCCCTCTCCATTACGTGAAAACTCCCAATCACCACCCAGTCTTTGCAGATTCAATATTTCATCAGCCTGCCAGTTTCAGTACTACCTACTGTACTGTATATTATACAATATATAGATATATCTAAAAAGATTTACAAGAGAAATATAAAAGACCATATACACAAATCTTACATATATAATATATAATATTACAATCATTTTTTTAGAGCATAAATCTAATATTTTTCAGCACAGTACAATACATACTGTATTCTTTCACAAGTATATGATAAGTTATGCAAATACATAAAAATCTACAAGAAGCACTAAACTTGCGATAAAAGTGTTGTGTGTTTTTTTGCCACTTGGGGGCAGCAAAAAACAAGTGATGAACACAACACTGACATATCACTTTTTAAGTCGTTTGCAAATAATTGCTCATTGACACATCTGTCAGTGACAGAGCAAAAGTATCATTCATTTGGAGTTATTATTATTAACATTAATAATAGTCACTCTTTTTTAGCTCTGTTTTTGGGGAAATATCTGGCTCTTTAGCTGCTACATGCTCCACTATGTTCACCGTGGTCTATTACTGGTGCTGAGCAGGTACAGTCACAGCGGCCTCCTGCGGCCGACAGGGATGCTGTGAGAAGGCCGAGGTTGACCCAAAACAGCAGAGTTGTAAATGAATGCATGTAAGGAGGTAGGAAAGAAGACAGCCAAAGTCTTAATATTGAAATACTGAATATGACCTTTTGTCAAGGACTGTCACTGACTGTAAAGTGTGCGTTAAGTAACCCAACTCCACCTCACTGGTTTATGACCACCATCAGAGTAATTAAAACCAGTGACATGAGTAAATTTGTGTGTGTGTGTGTGTGTGTGTGTGTGTGTGTGTGTGTGTGAAAGGTGACACTGGGTTGGTGATACCGTCATCCAGACACCCTGGTTGCCACGAGAGCACAGCAACAACATTATAGTGCAAATGGATGGCTTTGGTGCCAGCGCAAATTGGAGTTGGTTGCAACCCTCGTCCTGGTAGCGTGCCAGCTAAGGCCAACAGGTGTGTGTGTGTGTGTGGTGTGTGTGTGGTTTATGTGACGAGCATGTGTGTGTGAGAAAGACAGCAAGGTGAAGTGAAGGACTGCAAGAAGAGCCTCTGTGTGCATGTGTGTGACGGGGTGTGTTAAGGGCTTTTTCTGGGTCATGACATGTTTGTGGCTTGTGTGTGTGTGTGTGTGTGTGTGTGTGTGTGTGTGTGTGTATCTTGTGAGTCTACTATACTGAGTGTGTGTGTGTGTGTGTGTGTGTGTGTGTGTGTGAGACTTACTGTATGTCCCAGCATAGCCATACGGTGGAGAAGTGGCCCCACCCCAACTTCCTGATCACATGGTACCTCCCGTTGAACAAATCCCCGATCTTCACCGGATGGTACCCTCCTGTGAGGGATAAAGAGAGAGAGAGGATGAAGGTTACAGGCGACTGTTGGTGATAACCAGGCAATGACACCAAATCCATTAGTGAGTAAGAAGTGGAGCGACAGCAGCAGAGAGGGAGGGGCGTCAAACAAGGCAGAAAATGAGACGGGGGAGAAGCGTTGTGGATTAATTTAAAGAAACAGGCAAAGTGGGGGGGAAAGAATAGCACAAACATTTAAACAAAAAAATAGCTGTGAACATAAATGCTGAAACGATTACTTTAAAAAAAAGGAAATAAATCAACAACGTATGAATGTTTGCGAATATCCAATGTTATTGATTATTTATGATGGACTTGCTAAAAGAAATTGATGCCTCGTTAGAATCGACCTAATTTTGTACACACCTATCTGCTTGACTGCACCTGCGTCAATTATCTGGCTTCTCTGATTGCGATTGCTTGGCAGCTGACACCATATCTGTGAGCTGAAGTTCAAACGTGGCGGCACTAAACCCACTCATTCAAGGCCTTTTCATTTATGCAAAGCAGGGTGCCTTGGTGTATTAAGTACAAATCGAACCTTTCTCTTATTTGGTCTCATGATTGGATCCAAAGAGCTCCTTTTCTTGATTCCCGTGTTATGATGTAGCACTCCTCAGACAATCTGGCAAACTGGCATTTGTTCTCTCTATACAGCAGCAGCTACTTTAACAATCAATTCATCAGGGAAGAAGTTTCTCAAGTGGTTCCAGTCTGTTGAATTTCTTAGTCTTCTATGATGGAAAGCAGATTGTTTTCTGGTTTTGGACTGTTTGAAGAGTTCACCTAGGATGGGTATCTTTCTTTCTTTTTTTTTTTTAAACATTTAACAGTAAAAACAAATAATCAATAATGAAAATAATTGTTAGTTGCAGACCTAGTGGACATTTTGCATTATTTAGTATTGAGCAAATATGAATTGTCCTCAATAGATATAAATAATACAGCACTACACATTTGAAGCAGGTCAGACCCTGCAGGAATTTAAGCCCCCATCCAGGTGAGAATGTAATGCATCGTAAACCTTTACATACATTGTACATATTGTGCGCCTCACCTGTGTCAGAAACATGAATATAGAATATAGATATAGTGTAGGCCACACAGTGTAGCTTTTATTAACCTATTAGGCATCAACCGTTTCAACTCAACTTAAAGTTTAACAAATCAAAAATGGTTTGAAATCACAAAGACTCGTGATTTTATCTGTGTGACCCACAGATTTTGTAACAGGAGTGCATACAAAACAGAACAGTATAGGTAAGACAAGAACATACATCTATAACTTACGGTAATTCTGACTTTATGATAATAAACTTAAAAAAGTTGCCTTTCAGAAGAGACGGGGATTGTGATGTTATATTATAGTTTGTGTCTGCCATTTTCAGGGTTGTGTACAAAAAAGGGGGGGGGGGCTTATTAAGTGTTTAAACAAAAAATTATTCAGTAATAGTTTGTGATGCTTCAACCTGGAGCTGAACATGTTTACCTCAATGAGACATCAAAACCCTCTTTGTTGTTGCTGCGATGACACTAGCAGCTGGCACAGGGAGAAGTCTAGCTTGCCAGGGTTTCATTTGTTGTAGGTGTATTTTATTGAACACAAACTTGGTGAATTGAGTAATTTTAAGTAAAGAAGCACAGACACAAGAAGGGTAGGCAGTCCAAAATATGTACAAAGAACACTACAACGAATACTATTACAACGGCTACTACTACAGCTCCTAATAGAATATAGAATACACTATAGCTCTTCTCCTAACCGGGGTTACAACTTGGTTTTATGGTTTAAAAATGTCTTAAAATGTCCATAAATAAATCATATAGGAGCTAACACATGAGGGGCTTTTTTAACTTGTTAAGAGCCAGTGAAAAGAAGTCAACATGAATAATGTTGTACTTACTTTTCTCATCCAAAACGTCATGATGTACTATATCGTATGATTAAAAGACACCATGGTATATTTAGAATGATAACAGCAAATTCAAATTTAAAACACTACAGCTGCACTACTTCTTCCTGCAGGTATCGAACGATAAGTGAGGTGTAATTTTCCGTGTTGACAGAATGGGTGTAGCATTTTGAAACTGTGCAGAGCTGTGTGAAAACAATGAACCTCTTAGCCAACAAGCACAGCCTCTGGCATCCTAAACCACTGCAGGACTCTAGACTGCCACTCCTTTCTGGCAACAACAAAACAGCCGCGAAACGCTGGTGTTACAACTACAGAGCGCTTCACACCGATCGGGGTGAAGGGAGAAATGAGGAGAAGAATTAGGGACACGAGCAGAGAGAGGAGGCAGTGTGAGACATTGTTGAGCTCAGTCATGGTGAGCTGGGACAGATGAGTAGGCGTCGGTCTGTCCGTCTTGCTCGTTTGTCGCTCTGACCTTTGCAGTAGTCCGCGGGGTCCTCCTGCTCCTCATCGTCGGAGCCCAGGATCTCCTCCTCCGGCTCCGGGGGCCCTGCCGGCTCAGGGGGAGGCGGAGGGGGCGGCGGGGGAGGAGGGGCACTCACCGGGGCTTTCTGCTGGGTCTCAGGCCTGTAAACACAACGGTGGGATGAAAGTTAGGTAGCCTATCAGGTCACTTTTTACTGGAAAACCCACCTCCCAGCTTGAACGTTGTTGGTTTTTTTTTTAGTATTTCCTGCTGTGACTCACAGCCAGTGCAACTATAGACTGAGCTTTAAGTGCAGATGACTAATATCGGAATAAAAACTTGTAGCTGACTGGCATTGTTCAACAGTGATTCATCCAGTAGAGTTCACGAAAGCTTTTACATTTGCTGCTCTGAATAAAATGTGTCAGACGGGTCTTTCATGCAGAGAAAGAAAAGGCACAGGAAGTGACGTTTTGTATGTCTGTGTTTGGAATAAATAAAAAAAGAACGACAGGTGGCATGACCATCAACAGTCAGCGCTGCTGAATGAAATAAAGAATGGAGGCGGCCGCTACAGAAAGTCATATTAGATATACAGAAAGTCCAAGAAGACAAAGGACATCACAACAACAACAAGTTTTTTTTGACTGCAATGCAGTGAAATCATCAAAAGTGAACAATGCACTAAAAAACAGGTTCTGGTCAAAACACCAATACAACCCAGCTAACTGGTATTCAAGCATTTTCTGCAAGTGGAAGGCTGAGCCTAGTTGAAGAACATGCTTATATAAATATGTATTAGTTTTAAGTTGGTGCAGAATTGTATTTTGTCTGTGTGTGTGTGTGTGTGTGTGTGTAATTCCTGTATTCCCTAAAGTAAACTTTGAGACTGCCAATAGAGCACAACACAAGAGGTCTTCTCCGTGGAGATGGCTGGGTATCATTGATGCAGACAGCAATTCATTATCTGAAGTATTCAAAAACAGGTGGTAGAAACTAGAATAAATCATGCATATTGGGTTTTTAGCAATTTCAAAATGGTATCTTAAAAGATTTTTTCAAGATTTTAAGATCTAATGCTTTGATTGTTTTCATTAGAGGTGAGGATTACAAGCCAAAGATGTCTCAATAAGAGATATTTATTATGATGTAATCAACTGGAGTGACCATAAACGAGAATATTTCATCATCGCAAAGTCCAAAACATAACTGCATTTGGCCGACGGGCTGGTTTTGTCTGTAGGTCACAGACAGTCAGGTTGAACCGATCAACACCCACCCAACACCTTAGGCATGAATCACCACAAAACAATGGATACTATCCAAAATCAGACTGATTTTCTTTTTCAATCCTGGAAAAATGTAGTATTACCACAATGTAGCAGGTATCCTTAAAATGCATGATATGGTTAATGACATTGACATAATAATAGATATAAGAATGGAGCAATTGATGGATAAGACTTGATCAGACATGGTTCGTCTCCATGGTCAGTCCTCTGGGTTAACAGCGTTGTTCCACTTCCTTTTCCTTGTGTAAAATGGAACTGAGCCCATGAGAGAGACGACATGAACTAGGCTGACTCTTTCTCCAGGCCTGGCTACTTTTCTAACATTTGTCCAGTACAATGATTGATCAGCGCTTTGCTTCGGGAAGCTGCCGTGGCACACGTGGCTATTTGTGGAGGTTTTGGGAACCTGCCTGTAACCGTTTCTGTTTTGGGTCGATCCCACCAAACCTGCCTCTGTGCTGTACTTGTATCAGGACACTGCACACTATAACGCTTTTCAGATTTGTCGTGTTAAATACTACCTGATATTCCTACACAATTTCAGGCATGTAATCTATGTTTGTCTAATTAGCCCATTGTTCATTACTGCTAATGGATCCTTTAGAGCGGTGATTCCCAACCTGAAGGACGAGACACCCCGATGGGTCGTAAGCTCAATATGAGTGGTCAGCAAAGTCCTTCACGCTATGCAAAAGTAGACTTATTTTTTCAGATGTTCCTCTGTCCTTTGCTTTTTTACTGGATGACTTAAGGCCTCTGAAAATGATACATATAAAAATGATTCTTTGGTTGATCATATCTCCGACATATGCGACCTCAAGACATTCAGTTTCAAAGGTTCACAAGCTAAACAATTTGGGAACCCCTGCTGGACATTAAACTACACCACTGTATGCTGCAGCGACAGCACCCACAGTGTGGATGTGCTAATGCCATCCAACAAAGGTGGCCACATTTTTGCGATTGGAGATTGTGTTACTTTAATTAAGGGACATTTCCTTCATGTTATTTCTGTTCTGTCTGATGATCTGTCCTGTCACAACCCTGTAATATATGGACTTCTGTAAAACAATATGATGCTTTAGATGTGAGAATGTAGCTCTGACATTCATCCATATTGGGGGAAAAAAGGCTGAAATTTTCAATAAATTTTATAAATTTCCTTATCATGATTCAATCGAGAAAACTCGACATCTCAAAGACTTTAATTTAGACAAACCAGCTCGACAAACACTCCCTATTCGGCGTCACCTCAGGGTAGCGACAGCATGATCAAATGCTAAATTAAGACGGAAAACAAAATATAAACACACAAAGCCAGTGCTTGTGAGCTGTTGTAAAAAATTGCGGTCACAGGCTCAGACACATGATGGAGCCTCTTGGTGCATTGCCATGGCAACTGCAGAGAGAGGAAGGGAGGGAGAAAAAATCCAGGACACAAAGTGTTAATGTGGTGGCAAGGCCAACACACACACACACACGCACACGCACACGCACACACACACCGGCAATGGTTCCTTCTAATGCAGCAGCAAATGACAGCAGATAACTTGGCATTGAGATTTCATTGTTGTTTTACAACTGACACACACACACACACACACACACACACACACACACACACACACACACACACACACACACACACACACACACACACACACACACACACACACACACACACACACACACACGCAGTAGAGGGCATGTGTCCTTGCAGCAGGATGTTGCTTCTTTACCAAAGCAGTCACGTAGGGTGTCATACATCACGTCTATAAGCTCAGCGCATTTATAAGGCTCATCTTGCCATTGGCTGTACAAACACTTAGCCTCCCATAACTTTCTGGACCGGAGCCAAGCAGCAAAAAAAACATTATAGCGAAGACGCCACAGCCTGAAAGACAGACAGGCAGAGGAGGGACGGTGGCAGAATGAAGACGGATCGAGTGGGTGAAGAGACGGAAAAACAGAAAGAAAAAAAGGTTGAGATGAAGAGAAACAAGAAAGAGAAAGAAATAGGATCAGGTCAGATGTAGAGAGAAGCATAATCAGGCGAATCCAACAATCCAAGGGACAGACAGACAGAATAAGACAGGCGGACAAAATGATACGGATAGACTGGTAAGAGACGTAAAGAAAAAGAAACAAATAAAGAGAGAAATACAGTACACAGAGAGAGCTTAGAAAGACAGCAAGCAGTTGAAAAAACAGAGGCAGCAGACGAATAAGAAGAAAGGAGAGAGAGACACAGGAGGAAAACAAACAACAGCATGGACACAATCAGGGAGGAAAACATACAAAACAAAGCAAGATTTGCCTCGTATGTGGGTGTACGTTTTTTTTCCATCGATCCGCACCGAGACATAACGACCATCATTCCAACCTTAAATTATTCTGAAAAACAGGTGGAGAGTTCATTAGTGCTGAGCAAGTGGAAAACACGAGCGGCAACAAACAGGACCCTGACAACAAGCTCACCTTTGAACACCAAGGCACAACAATGCACTAAGGTCATTACCTTCAAACACACTGTGCGACATTTGTGTAATTAGAAATTAAGACGGTGCTGTTGTTTGTTTGTTTTCTGCTCCCGTCTGTGTGTCGACAGACATCCTGCTAGACCAGAACTACACGGCTGAACTGAGCAGGCGGCCTCACATCTGCATCTGTAACACAGTGTCCTTGTTTAACATCCTCCACAAGAACGAGTGATTGCTATGATCTCTTTCAGTGCAAAATCTACACAACTATTGTAAACCAAACCAGCACAACCAGTATGTTAAACTAGTGATTCTAAAATGAGTTTCACCAGTATGCAGGGTTTCATGCTTTCTCTCTCTCTCTCTCTCTCTCTCTCTCCCCGGTTAAAAGGTGCAACAATCAATTTCCTCAACTGATTGTCCCGAATTTACACAGGAGCAGCATCAATGTGCTCCTCAACTAAAAGGGTGAACTTCTACCTCGCCGATATGCACAGTACTGTATGTTTACCCCTCATCTGTATGTTTATGTAACTTAAAACTTAATTGAATCCGTTTCTAAATAGTTCTCAAGTTAAGTGAAAGATCATATTAGGTAGTAGAGAACACCTTGCGATGGGATCACACTCGCCGTGACGGCATGTCAGACCTTCAAGTACACACCTGTAACGTTTTGTGAGTATGGCGGCGGCGACACAATCTGCTGACAAAACAGACAGAAACACCTGGCAAAGCACTCAGAAACGCTTCTGTGGCAGTTGATGATACAGCAGGTGTCTCCAGGGCCACATTTTGCCATGATCACTCACTCACAGACTCTCTCACACGGTGGGGAAAAAAAAATAAAAAATTCCAGCGTCGCTGTCGCGGCTGGTAAAAAGCCATACAACATTAATTGTGTGCCACAGCACCATAAAAGTTTTACGGTCACAACTCTACGACAAATGATCACTGTCGTTTTGCCAGTCAACTCGTTCACTGGTGGGACGAAATGCACCCGGCGGCAACTGGAGGTGGGTACAGAACTTGGGCTTGACAGGTGTTGTGTTTGTGCATGTTTGTGATCACCTTGCCTCCAGGCAGAGTGAGAGAAGCATGAACCGTCAGGAATGTCCTGTGTGTACAGTTATGGTATTTCAATGTTTACATGTAAAAGTGTGTTTGTTGCTGAGCTCATAAAGACATTGTCCACTCCTGCAGTAATGCATGTTTAAAATAGGACATTACATGCATATTTTAATGGCCATTTCAATTATTTTTTTCATGCACGAACTACATTGGTGAAGCACTGCTTTGGAACATGTTCCCATACACTGTTGGAGGTGCAGGTTGAGACAGGAGTCTCTCAGCCAATAACCTGGGAAGCAAATGGCTGCAGAATGTGTCTTCCATCCTTCAACATGTTGTCATGTGTCTGGACATGTCCAGGCTGCTGCTTACACCTTAACCCAAGCGACAGATCATGAACGCACACGCTACCCGTTTTCAGTGTCAGCCTTTTCCACCGTCACGCCTGGCGATGGCATCTGTAGCGCCAGTGTTACATTTTCAAAAGCACGGCACGTTGTTTTTTTTTTCCAGATCCAGAGCCGCTAAAGAAGACAGTTCACACATAGAATGGCTCATGACGGGATTAGTTCAGATTTTGTGTTGCACTAAGCCAACTTGAAAGGTTTGACATGTTGCTAATCACCAGAGGAGAATGTCCAAGCTCCGTATTTCACACCGGAAAACCAGTTCTGTCATCTGCACAAGTTCATCATGGCCGCTGTGGAAACGCTACTTTGAGCTGAGGTCTGTGGAAAGTATTGAAAAATAAAAGGCGACCCGACTGGATCCTTTACAAATTGAAAAGCAATTTTTCCTCGTAAATTCCTCATCTGTTTAACCGTGTCTGTACTCTGCTGCTGTAAATAGCTGACTTGACAGGGCAGCACTGAAAACATCAACAGTGTCAAGGTAAAACAACTTCTAGATTTACCCTCAAAACAAGCATTCATTTTGATATAAATACATGTCTGTGTCCACCACTACCAGAATCCACTGTCGTCATGACAATGAAGTTTAAGGTTCAGACAAGGTTTCACAGTACGATAACCGCATCGGAAAATATAACAGATTCTCCATATTACACTATTATTATTTATTAATATTGATGCAAAATAACATCAGCTGTGAGCTTTTATAGTAAATATAATAATGTCCTATGATTATTAACTATAAACATATATGGTGCGACACAACGCAGCCAGACTGCTTTTAACCCACACTCACTTATTAAGTCAGTTTGTTTCAATATCATCACACTGTAAAATGCCCCATTTTTGACATATACATACAATTAAAAAAAAAATATATATATCTAATAGATCCATATCAAGACAGTTTATACAATGTGTTTGCGATTATCTGATATCAGTATCGGCCTCGAAAATGTATTATTGATTGTGCTACAATAATCCCTCAGTGCCTAACACACTAACATAGCAAAGTGTGAGGTTCCAGGTTTAAAAACACGAGGTCGACGATATTGTTTATTTATGTTAATATTGATGTCAAGAAAGCCCCAAAAAAGACAAAAAACAACACTGTTTGCATCTGACTTAGCTTTCACTCCCAAGCCCGTTTTGTAAAAATCTGTAAAAAAAAAAAAGGTCATGAATATACTGGACCCTTTAATTATTAAATAGCAATAGCATAAAGCAGCTGTGCACTGCAGTTTGTGTTGTTATTCTGAGGGAGTGTGATTTTTGTTCTCTAGTTGATATTTGCAGCAGTAGGATGATGTATGTGGACTCATTGTTCATTGTAAAGGACCAGCATGTCACCTGGTGCAGCAATCATGTGGCTCACTGACGTCTTTTAATAACAACTATATAAATAGTTCATAAGCTATTCTCATGTTGAATCCCATCACTTTGACACATATAGAGACAACTCCCAGTGTTGTTTTAAAGGTATGGAAGGTGTTTCTGTGACAACATATTTCACTGCACATGATTATTTTGAAATGATGATGTTGGTAGAGACAGAGTATAATCAGCCTTTTGTGTTGTCAACACACAGTTTCTTTTGAGAATTCCAGTCCATACATATTTTTGTTGTTGAGGTTTTGTTCTGCCTGTGTGGCGACTCCTCCATCCACAACCAATTTAGTAACTGAACCAGTTGAGAAAATTCCACAAATGCTCATTTATTTGTGTTCGCTTGTGGGGAATCTGGGTCTCACTGTGTTTGTCCCATTTAATGACACATATCTACCGAACATGAAAAAAATAAAGTAAAAGATTTCTTTTCTTGAAAACATCAGTGAAAAGACATGAGTAATGAGCACGAGCTTTGCTATGATGTGTCAGTGTTGTTTTGTTCTGCTATCGCCGGGGCCAAAACACATGCAGTTGTGCAATAAATAACTGCAAAAATACATTATTCATTCAAGCATTTGTTTATGAAAAGAAAGAAATGCATCTTGAACACTTTCCTCTGCAATTTAATACTTTATTTTTCTATTTTTTTTCTCTGAATTTTATAGACCAGACAAAAATAATATGAATTGCAGTTTTCTATATTCTCCCGTGTCTTTTTATGAATTTAAACAAAGAAAATGTCATCTGCACGCCTTATAAGAACTGACATCAATGAAGTATCCTGCTGCTAATGACAAAGAAAACCATGGAGCGTGGCTAACACATCGCCGATAAGCCGCACAGGAACAGTTGACCGCTCTGGAGTTCAAACTTGATGACTCATCCTTAAACATGTCTCGTTATCACCAAGGTAACAGGTATTCCTTAGCAACAAGAGCATCATCCTCCACTCGCAATGTTAAGGCGTGGGT
This sequence comes from Cebidichthys violaceus, assembly GCF_023349555.1. NCBI lineage: Eukaryota > Metazoa > Chordata > Actinopteri > Perciformes > Stichaeidae > Cebidichthys > Cebidichthys violaceus. The sequence continues at coordinate 5,129,075 of NW_027176483.1, forward strand.
TTCAGACCGCGGGTGTCCTTCAGCTCTGCTTATCCATTCCAACGGTCCCTACCTCTGATTGATTCATCGTTAGTCTTTCATTCTCTCCGTCGGACAGCTGACTCACTCTCTCCTCTCCTCCGGAACGTGCGTCTGTGTGGAGAACTGAGATCTCACCTCTATTTTCAGGATGCAGCCTGCCGTCTCTGACTGCACTGCCCCCACATAACCTCTATCTGCACCTTATGGCTCAGCAGGATCCCGTTTCATACCACTAGTCATCATTTCAATACATTACCACAGGGTGCAATGCTAAATTCCCATACAGCGGACCCTATGAATGTGAAAGAAAAGGCTCTTGCTTCTTTGAGTCTTTGAACTCCAGAGGGACTTTTCCTCAGCGAACATGGCAAGAGAGGCCCAAATAGCATCAGCCCCAGTGCATTTAAATGAGTGCTCCACTGACTTAGCCTTGCATTGTTGGACTCACAATGGACACAATGCAGCACAACCAGGAGATATCATATTTTTTAATTCTATGCAATCTTCTTCCTTGACAAAATCTGGCGCCTACATTACCCACACACGTGACCAGATTCAGTTGTGTTATGCTAGTAGCAGCTAATGTAGCCTCTAGCTGCTGGGTCAAGCGGAGACGGGGAGCAGGCTACAGAGATCTGCTAAGCTTACCTTTTCGTAAATCAACACATCCTGTTACAATAGCTTTCAACCACTTGTGGCAGACTTGAGAGCAAAGCTACTCGGCAGCATTCTGTTTGTGGAGTAAGGACAAAACCGCGCGTCATCTTTAGGACTAACTTTGAAAAGTCCACCAGGGAAACACTGTTAGCTCTGTCGCTGCTAACACCGTTAGCCGCGAGCCACCAGCTCTGCCAAAAGAACTTTGTATTTAGCACCTTTAAAACATGAATTGAAATCACTAGTCTTTCCATCATATTGAATAATATTTTTTTGTAACTGAACACCTGACATTGATTTGTGTTCACCTGATAAGTTGCTAAGAATATTTACTTCCCTCTCGTGAGTTTGCAATTTCAACATTCTTTCCCAGCTGGGACCGTGATCCATAGTATGGATCCAGGCTGTGTGAAGCAACATTCCAGACAAATGACCAGTATCACTAACCTCACAGAGCCTGAAGAGACTGGCTGTGTAAAACATCTGGCGAGTAACGTATGTGTTACTGTCACCTACAGACGAACTTTGACCCGTTGACCTCTCCGGTGCTTTCAAAACCATCCAGCCCATCAAGCTTGGCGAGAAGCTTGCAGGTACACCGCAAAACGAGCGCTGATGTTAGACTGGGATATTGTGCACTATGTGTTTGGAATGTGTTGTGGAGCTGTAGCCTCCTTCCAAGTGTCCTCTGATGACTCCTAAATCAACTGGATGCAACAATGAGAGCAATTGCAAAAGGACTACAGAGGTCTAATAGAAAGATGAATTAAACATTTGTAAAAAGATTAAATTGCATCTCTAGCAAGACTACGGAGCTAGAGATTGATTTTCTCAATGACTATCTGCTATCTACTAGTGCTGCCATCAAGGAGAAGGCAGTAGAGAGAGAGAGGGAATCTCACCGGTTCCTCAGAGCACAAATCAATAGAAAAGTATTATCATTATTAGATAAGCTGATAACAGTTTACTTATCCATTACACAGCATGGATACAGTTGCACAAAACCTGCTTTATTTTTCATGCAGGTAGAGTTTTCTTTTCATTTCTGTTTTCTAGTTATTGTTCACGTTGAGATTAGGATTGCCCGTTTGCATCATCTACCTCTTGTTCCCTGACCTGCTGTAACAATTGAATTTCCTTTCAGGGATCGATACAATAGCTCCATAACTAAGGCACTCCGGCTAGCTAGACAACATTGCACGGATATACACAATGCAATTAAATGAATCCATGAATTTTACAACAATAAATATGTGTTTTATCAACAGCCATGCATCCTGCAGAGATGTTGTTACACAAGACGATGACCTGGTTCCCCCTCACACACTTTACTGTATGTAACGATATAATGGGGTTGCAGTGTTTAGCGCAGCTCGCCGTGATTAAGCTAAATGCTGTAGCTTCTAATGAATAGACACGGAAAAACATAAGTACTCGCAGGATTCAGGCCGCACCGATCTATAGAGGCTGAATCGACCGTCGTCTGTGTGCCCCACAGGCAGCCGAAGGATACAGCACCACACGCTACGCTGCATTGACTGAAGTCTACAGTAGATATATAATGCATAGCGTACACGTATACACAGGGGGACAAATGCAAACATATTTAAAGGCATGGGAAAACCCTTGTGATAAAACCAGTTGACTTTGGAAATCAGGAGCACTGCTCTACATGGCTGGTGGGGTGCCGCATGTGTACAAAAAACACACACACACACACACACACACACACACGCACACGCACACACACACACACACACACAGCCTTGAGGCAGTGGAAGTCAAGTGACATGACTGCCGACCGAGTGGGACAAGCACATTTCTATCTCCTAAACACAAAGACCGACGTCCACATCCCCAAACGCACAAAAACATAGATGCGCACCAAGTAAATATTCATGTTTTTTTTTTTGTGTGTGTCATGTGTGTCTGCTGCACAAAAAGCCATTACTCTGGGCTTCATGGCTTCTTCTGCTCAGTATAGAAACATCTAACAACACCTCCTATGCACAGAGCCGCCAGGTATCTACTCTATCTTTCATTGTGTGGTGCATTTTACCCTCTGCAGCCTTTTCAATATAGTGCACTCATTCACTGCATTCTGTATTTATACATTCCAATGACGTCAGCCGGCCACAAAGCCTGGTATTATGGAGGTTACATCCGCCCACACTCAGCTACAGCAAGCGGGAGTCACAAGAAGCCATGTGTATGTATGTAAAATGCAAACACAAACTACTGTAGGCACACAATCGGTGAACACACAGACACGTCTATCAGCTGTATTCTCTCATACAATGGTATGAAATGTTCATCACCTGTGGTACGTGACCCAGATAAGGGTTTCCTCAACAGGAAGCAAGGATGCAAAAGGATCAGAACGCTCCAGGGATAGTTTGGATGGGGTTGTACTTTTACATAGTCAGTGTATTCCACTTCCACTCAGCACTTATTGTATGCATACTAGTTTGTTGCACTTATTGTATGCGTTTGTTTCTGCACTGTACTGCTTCATGCTCTTAGATGCTTGTGTAAGCAAGGAGATGCACTCATGACTTCTGGTGACTAGTAGTTCTCTTGATTACCAATGTTGAATACACTTATTGTAAGTCGCTTTGGATAAAAGCATCTGCTAAATGACTGTAATGTAATGTAATGTAATGTAAATGTTTTACCTACAGTAGATGACGATCAGCCCCCCAATTTGCAAAAACACTGAAGCAAAGCAATGTACTGTTGTAGACAGGTGCTTCAGCAAAACCTATTTTAACCACCTAAAAAAAAAAAGGCCCACCAGAAAAAACACAATATCAAATGTAGGTGTACACTATATTTAGAATATTTTCATTTTACCTTGCTGGGAGACAGCTATATAGTCCATGTTTCCAACAGGGAACTGAAGCATTTATCTAAGCTCTGAAGGTAGCTTGTGATATTCCATTTCAGAAGTTCAAACCAGATTAACGACAGATATTTTGACATCCTTGCAGAAAAGCATGCAGGCAAAAAGATAAAATAATGAACTCCTGTGTCTTAATAAATGACTTAACTTTATATTAATTATGCTCCACAATGGCTTGCAGTAATTAAAACCCTGTACATGACTTGTTGAAGAGAAATGTATACTCTTTTTATATATATTTTAAGTCCACAGCCATTAGAAACAACACAGAGGAATCATGCACTTGCTGGTTTGACACTGTTGATTATTAGCACTGCTGCTGCAGCCTACTCTGCACTCCCAAGGGACTTCATTGACAGCAAAGGCCCCAAGTGGAGCTAGGTAGAAATAATCCTCCTGAAAAGTAGCATAGCGTTATTAGTTTTGTGAAGCAGGCTCTAAATCATTTCTATTAATCACTGCCAATCAAAGAGGATTCCACCATTAATGAGATCTATATATACTGTGTGTGTGTGTGTGTGTGTGTGTGTGTGTGTGTGTGTGTGTGTGTGTGTGTGTGTGTGTGTATATAGCTGTGCCTCAGCACTAGAATAAGATGCAACATAGACCTGTCAATCCAAGGAAAAGAGCTTGTTTTCACGTGTTACTGTGGATTGATGGTTTTTCCATGTAAGTGTCCAAAACCACGTACATGTCCAAATTTAATTTCTACAAATGACCTTTCTACTGAGGACCAAAATCTCTGTTTTAATGTGTTTCAGGGAAGACGTGTTCCTGAAATGGAAGTCTTTGAAGTAGCAGTTATCTTTGGAGCTTCTCTGGTGTGACATATCCAAGCCTGTTTGCTGTTGTCAGCTTCATCAGCTGCAGCAATGCAAATAGAAACATCATTTGACTGGATTTAAACTGCGATGCTATAATGAGTGTGGTCTACTCAAGGGTAAGTGAGTCAAATGTGCGACAGCAACGCAAAAAGCTCAACAAGAAAAGCTTTGACTGCTTGAAAAACATTAACATTTGTGAAGAGTGGTTGAACTACTTATGACCCCTTTTTTCACATGTTTATTCTATTCTGAAAAGAAACTCAGCAAATTAACTCTCAAAATACAATCAATAAACAGCTTGCCTAATGTCGTCTTTCAGTTCTAAACAGCTCAAGACAAATCTTGCACCACTGAAATCTTGATTCAGGTTTTGCTTTCTTAAAAACAAACTTAAAACGCGTTAGGACTGCAGCTAACAGCTGTTTTCATTATCAATTAATCTGCCTTTTATTTTCTTGATTAATCAATTGTCTGTTAAATGTCCCACAATAGTGGAAAAATCTGAGATTCCTTCAAAAGTCCAAAACCCAATAATATTCTTTTTACTGCAATATAAAAAAAAGATAAAATGAGCAAGTCCTCACATTTGAAAAGCTCAAATCAGAAAGTTTTCTTTGCTCGATAAATCACTGAAACAGTCCATCAATTATCAAAATTGTTGCCAATAATTCAATCAACGAATCAACTAATCGTTGCAGCTCTTGAATAAAACACTGAGTAGTGTCTGCGGGTCTTCCCGTCCGATCACAACTCCCACCAATAAGGAAGGGAGGAGAAAAAGAGGCGAGATAATTGAAAAGCACTTTTGGATCTAAGAAAGGTTTCAGCTAAAACGAAATGACCACAGTCCTCTTGTTCAAAACAAGCAGTCACACCCCATCTTGAACCTCGTCTATTAGTCTGGTCGATCCAGCACCCCTTTGACTCTTCACTTCCCTCATTCTTTCTTATTTCCCCCCCCTTCTACCTGTTTCGGAGGGCCCTGTGGCGCAGGCGGAGCACGCACAAAGCCAGACCCCATTTCTTCTTAGCGGTCAGACACGAGCTTAACTCCATAGGGTAGGAAAGAGGGATCGCAAGAGGACACCGTACAGCAGCGCCCGCTCTCAGCTGTAGACTCCCGGGTACAACAGTGGAGGGACGAGACAAACCCAGCCTTGAATTCCAGCTGAAGTCACATGGGACTGTGACACCCACCTGCGAAGGATCCTGCTCAATGCCCAGTTTGGAGTGAGTGAGTGTAAATGCACTAATGCACACACGTACTGTAACATAGGGCCCAGACGCATCTATTTTATACACAAACAGACGCACACACGATATCTCACACGCAGATCCGAAATGCATCACATTAGCACCCCTCCATCAGCATGACCCTAAAATACACTCTGAGCACTCTGAAAAAACATCCAGCGTCAATTACGCTTCCAGATTCTGTTCACCAAAATATTTTATGATATGATTTGAATGTGAGTTCACTAGAATACCTCACTACTTAAATCCATCAGCTTTCAGACAACAAATATGAACCTACAAGTAACCTCAACAACATCTACGGAGAAATGTTTAAATAGAAGAAAAAGTGCCTCTTACGCCATCTAAAGCCACTTTCTCACTGGGCAAAAATAAAACACCAACATCGACAAATATCTGGCTTTTGTATTTAGAAGGAAAGGTTACAATTGGCATTCATTCCAGGGATAACATTTTTTTTTAATATCCCGGTTTTCTGGCGCGTTCATGACGTTGAAGTGACACCAGAAAAACAAAAACAAAGGCATGCTTGTCTGCTGGCAGTAGGAAAGTAGTCTTCTGGATATTTTTAGTGGGCTTTCTTGTGCTTAAAAAAATCCTGCATTTTCATGCTAATTTTGGCGGGGAAAGGGTATTGGTTTCTTATTCTATTAAGTGGCGTAATTAACTTAATTCCAATTCTGTCTGCATACAAATAACAAAGAAAACATGTGACATTTATCTTTGATTGTGCCTAATGTATTTCAAGAAGGCAGCAGGATGTGTTATTGTATTCAGCAGGCCTGTAGTTGGGAAACAACAAGTATAAGAAACACATGTGAGCACTCGTTCACTCATGTAATCATATCATTTCACTAATATTTCCTACACAGACTTCAACCTACAGTTGACGGCAGGGTCAATTTAATTAATTAGTGACATCAAATATTATGCAAACTGAAGTGAACTGATCGATAACTGCGAAAATATTGCAAATAATCACATTTGAAGCTTGTAAAAAAAAAAAAAAAGAAAAGACAATTAATTGATAAGCAACATTGTCGAATCTTGTTCTGACAATCCACTAATTGATCTAATCGACAAATCATTCCAGCTCTAGCGTTGTATGCCCTGTGACTTTGTTCACAGTTAAGTCATATCGTAACATACGCTCTGCTGCAGCCACAAACACTCTCATATTAGCACAGCTGTATAACATCGGGACCGTGCCTACAATGTCCTACTCTCCCTCCAGATAACGGTGGAGAGTACGCACATCAAACATGGCCACGCCCTTCTCTGCAGTGTGTGCCAACGTCAACAGGAAGACACACACAGTATTGGACGTCAGCGCCACTTCGCGGTTCTTAAAACTAGAGGCGTGAGCCGAGCGCGCAGAGTTGGCATGTTGACAATCTGGAAGCGTTTCAAGGGCCCACAGCTCGAGAAAGCCCTCCCACTCGGACCTGATGCGGGTCGACAACAACACCCATGACCGCGCTGGCAGGACGAGACAACAGCTGAACAGTGTTCTCAGACACAACGGGTGAATGTTGTTCTTCAGCTATGCAGCAGATGAGTGACTCAGTCCTTACAGGGCATGAGGCGTAGATGAGGGGTTACGTGCGCAAGCATGTACACGTGCACGTGTTTGCGTGCGTGTGACTGAAGCAGCAGACAAAAGGGGACAAAAAAAAAAAAAAGTGGTCGCTTCAAATGCAAACGTGTTATCTTTTCACACACATCCATATGCAAAGCCGCACAAACAAACACATGGCTCTCGCCCCCCCCACACACACACTCAGTATAGTAGACTCACAAGATACACACACACACACACACACACACACACACACACACACACACACACACACACACACACACACACACACACACACACACACACACACACACACACACACACACACACAAAAACTGGCCATTATCATTCCACTGCTTCAACGCTGCAGCATCAATAGAGATTAGTCCCCCGGTGACCTAGCATTACCCAGCACACTGCGCAAGTCTGCAGAGAGCCATCTATCTTCTCCCTCCATCTTCCCTCACTTTCACTCCTCTCCTTCGCCCTTCTGCTTTCCATCTTTTGTCTATCCGAGGCTCCCCTGCCGTCTCCATCAGCTCTCTCCTGAGGTTTCGGCTGTCCTTTCCTGTTCTCTGCTCTGTGTGGCTCAATCCTGGTCTTTCTCTCTCCAGCGGTCTTCCTCAGGCTTTATAATCTCTTCTTCTTGGGCTATCCTCCTTGTACCACGTTCCTCCAAAAACAAAATAAACAAAATGAAATGTCCTCCCTCTTTCTTCCCTCTCCTCCTTCCCTCACTCTTCCACCATTTCCCTGTTTCTGCTGAGTATAACTTACAGAGTGTCGTAGCAGTAAAGTCGACTCCAGAAAGGCTAATACGCTGATGGCAGATAGCCGTAAAAGAAAGAAAGAAAGGCCCTGGCTGCATGCTAACTATCCACACTGCAGCTAAAGGCATTACATAGTAAGATAGGGGAACTAAAGGAGAATGTTTTTCCTGAAGTTTTTCCTTCAACGAGCTCTTGTTGCATAATGGAAATGCAGTCTATTATTAGCGCCGCTGGAATTGCTTATTAAACCCAATGACTTCCTCTTGGTGCACAATGATATACTAGCGATGCAAGAATGACACTTTATGGACCCAGAGTGAGTTTGCTTGCGTGTGTTGTAAAAGAAAATTAGGTCAGATTATCAAATTATACATTTATACTGGATTAAAATCTAATTTTGTTAGTTTCAATGTTGCACAAATGCAGCAAGTGGTGCACAATTGTTTTTATCAAGATTCACTTTTATCAAAAATTCAGTGCCAACAGTCAACAAACATGACCAATGTCACCATTAGTTAAAAAAAAGGTTCCAACAGAGACACTTAAAACTTCCCGAATGGAAGCAACACCAGACGGCAGAGGGAGGTATGGAAGTTAAAAACAAAAGGAAAGAGGAGAGAATAAAGACAGGAGAAGGAGACAGTGAACAGATGAAAGACAGTAAGGGGAGAGAGTGAGCGATCAGCACAGGAAAGACTGGAATGCTGTATATGTAAACATACTGAGTCAACAGGGGACTGAGCGCACTGGACACAAACACTCAAAGTCTAAAGCATCAGAAAGCCAAACCCAACAAAGTGATAAGCGCTCTTGCTGTTTGTCATGTGGATCCAATGGCAAAATGTATACTTTTTCAAACAAAGTAAAAGTTTTAGAGGTAATCTGCTAAAAAAAACTTTCTCGAAAACCAACTGAATATATTTAGAGTGGAATGCTGGGCAGTGTCGACAATGGAACAGTGTTGCTGTTACATTAAAAGTCAACGCAAAACAAATATCCAAGGTGAACAGTCCAATATCATGGAGGAAATAAAGAGCATCCTGACAAAAATAATAGAAGAGGCTCTTTAGATGCAACACATGTGCTGGTTGTTCTATGACAAACACTTTATTTGTGTTCCATTTCAGATATGCAGGCTACATTAGCACTATAAGCTAAAGTCTGTCCACCACTTTGGACCAGACTGAAATATCTCACCTGCTAGAGGAAGGATTGTCATAACATATTGCACAGACATGATCCCCATAAGGATGGACCCTAATGCCTTGGTGATCCCCCTTGTTTGTGACCAAATACCTGACAAAAAAAACTGATTACGTTCCCAGAAGCCTCAGCTGTGTTTTAGCAAATGTTAGCATGCGCGCACACTAAGCTAAGATGTTAGCACGAACCCTGCTGTGTATCGATCTTTCAGCCACGACGGCGTGACATTTGACCCTACACTACAGTCGCTGACACCACAACCCTGTCCAGACACTCGCGCTACATCGTGAGCCATGGGTTCGGATCACATGACCCACTCCTCTGGGGTATCGCCATGGCGATCGGGTTCGACACACCACTCGTGAGGTGTCTTGTTCCTGGCTGCTGGATGCTTGAGTCAGTGATTCCTATTACTGATTAACCACATAGGATTTGTGTGGAAATTCCCAGCGTTATTCTGTGAGGACACGGCGACAAAAAAAATGTGCTTTGCTGTCAGGTTAGACCTGTTTAGGAGGCTTACAAATGTCAGACCAGCTTTAACTACACATGCACCCACATGCGCTTCTATTTACCATTGCTACATCACTAAAAGGCCTCGGAGGGATGGGGGAGATGTCACGCATGAAGACGTCTCCTTCTCCGTCTGTCCCAAATGGAGATTGGAAGCCAAAGGAAGAAAGAAAAAAGAAAAGAGGTGGCCGCAGAGAAAGTCGAAGTCATCATCTGCTTCTCTCCAGACGTAAGAGGGGGGCTGGTGGGATGGTGGGAATAATGGAGGCCAGGAAGCCAGACAGGCAGGGTAGGCCGGTTAGTTTGAGAGCTAGCTCTCTGCCACGCTTCATTAGCTATTGTCATGTCGCTGCATGGCTGGGGCTGCACATGTCTGTGTGTGTGTGTGTGTGTGTGTGTGTGTGTGTGTGTGTGTGTGTGTGTGTGTGTGTGTGTGTGTGTGTGTGTGTGTTTGTGTGCCCTGTGTGTGTCTGTAGCGATGGGGGTCGGACCAGAGAAGATGGTGGAGGCCATATAGGCCAGTCGAAGCCACATGTGCTGTGTAAATGTGATCGCTGCCATCACACGATCTTCCAGTGCTGGATGTGATGTTGTCTGCTGCAGCGGCCTGGCTGACTGACCTACTGGACACATTCCAACACATCGCACAGCATCCTCTGCTGCTGCTGCTGCTGCTCTGTCTGCCATTTTCTCCTCCCTTTTATCCTTTGCTCGTGTATAATCTCTTTCTGCTTTTTTTTTTCCAAATACGCAGGTCTGGTATATTTCAAAGCTTAGACAAGTGGTCGATTAATCGATTAGTGACAGATATTTGTCAATCATTTTCAATAATTAATTGTTGAAGTAAATTTTGGTATTTTTGCTTGAAAGACGCCTGAAATAGTTGAAAATAGTTGGCAATTATTTTTCGGCAATTGAATAATTGCCTCTAAATGGATTATTTTTGTGTTCTGGACGGTTGGTCAGACAAAACAATCAATTTGAAGACATCACCTAGGGCTCTTGAAACTTGAAATAATTGTCAGATTAACTGATAATGAAAATAATGGTTAGTTGCCGCCCTATTTATAGTCACAGACCTGTTAAGTCAAACATAAGGAGGAAAAAAAGATTTATCTTGTTTTGTTCCCTCTCCCTCTCTTCCTCCTTTTTTGAAGAGTTTCAGCAATCACAGTAAAAAACCGTGCATCATCCAATCACACTTACAAGCTGCAGAATAACCCGGCTTGAATCATGCATATAGATTACATGCTAATTTAGGACCATTAACCAGCCTGTCACCTTTTATCTACTTGAAGTGGACGTGACGTTTCCTACTGTAAGCAAGCAGTACACTGAGTTCAACGCGCAGACCCCAGAATACAGGCCGACAGAAGGTGAGACGATCGACATCAGAGACAGTGAGGTTTACCCGCCGCCTCTCGGCTCTCCTTCCTCTCATCAGCTACAAGAGCTACGAGCCGGCTTTGCAACAAAGCCGGTAAACTCCTGACCTTTGGCTGTTTATTTATCAAACTTTTGTTTAATCCTTAACCAAAGTCTCTTCAAAGGGACATAAGCCCTCCACCCAACAGCGTCGCTTATGACCTCAACCGACGTGCCGTCGCCCCTCAGAAAGAAGCTCTAAGCTGCTCACACGCAACAAGTATGTCAAAACACATACATATCCTTACACACACACACACACACACACACACACACACACACACACACACACACACACACACCATCCTTGTCCTCCATCCATCTCCATCTCCGTCGTGCCTGAAGTGCCAAGTTACACAACAGGGATCGTCTTCCTAATGCGAGTGCTCCAAGACAAAATTTGTCACAGTGCCGCCTCTTGCTCTTTTCAGGCTCAACCTCATCCATCCATGTGGTTTAAGTTATCCAGTCCATTCTGCCTTATTGTTGACAAACACGTTGCTGCACATCCCAAATGAAGCACTCCAGATCTGTGTGTGTTTGTGTTGGTGTGTGTGTGTGTGTGTGTGTGTGTGTGTGTTTGTGTTGGTGTGTGTGTGTGTGTTTGTGTTGGTGTGTGTGTGTGTGTGTGTGTGTGTGTGTGTGTGTGTGTGGCGCCCAGATGGTGTTGTAGACAGAAGCATTGTGCTGATATGTCCCAAAACACAAGACAAATATAGATTCAAACACAAACCACAATAAAGATAAAGACTAGGTCAAACATCCAAATCGGTTTATGCTGCTTAATGTAGTAGTAAATTAGTCTAATAACCGTCATCTCTATTATGGATGCAACTTATTACTACATTACCGACGACAACAACAGTCCAACGACCAGATGTATTCTATTTACAGTGATATAAAACAAATCCTCATATCTGAGAAGCT